>NC_056747.1:323165754-323235754 GCF_019279795.1 Protopterus annectens | reverse complement strand
AGCCTTGTGTGAGTGAGCTAAACTTTTTCAGGTGCTTAATGAATAGTAAGATATTTATATATTCCCAGTTTTATGGAACACATAATTCAAGAGTAATCAGTTGTAAAATATGGCTGCATTTGATTTAATTTCATGCACATTAAAATAGCCAGTTCCATTAAGCAACTTGATCCATTTTATAGTTGCCCATATACTGTTAACAAGTAAAATGAGATGGCTTACTTGGATATTATACCAAAATTTGGCTAGGTTTACAGGCTTAAACAAACTCATATGTATAAACATTTGATTTCAATATAAAAAATACAAAAGCAGGCTTTCCACTTCTGCAAGGCAAGTAACTGAACAATGTAGTTGCATTTAAATCACTGCTAAGGAAATAATACCTTGATTGCAAAATATGCTGTGAAGAAAAGTCCGAAATTAAAGGCCAGGGCAACTACTGACAGTTTTTTTTCATTTAAGAACTCTGTACACACAAGCAAAATATATGTAATAAAATACATACATACATTTATATGGCCTCTGCCACACTTGCTCAAAGGACTTCCACAAATAATATGTCTGTTTTGAAACCGTTAAGCTTTTCAGGAAATTAGGGCACTCTTACTTTGTAGTTACTAAGTGTCTGTGGCATTGTACGTGAGTTCTGCATGTTAAGACCAAATATAGGGTGGACATATTGCTTCCACTTTTTTTTTTTTTTTTTTTTTTTTTTTAAGAAATGAAATTACTTTGCAAAGTAGTATAGTCACAGTAGTTGGAGTGCACACACACACACACACACACACACATATATATATATATATATATATATATATATATATATATATATATACATACATATGAAAATTTACTTATACCAGCATGGGGATGGAGGAAGTGTGACAAAGGATGAAGCCAAAGGCTCCATAAAAATGTCATTCCAAAACTAGGTAACTATTTCAGGAAATTCTTTTACTGTTATGTGTTGTACAATAATCATATAGTTAATGTAAGTAATCCAGTTGAAATTTTCCTCAGGGAAGCAAACAATTTTAGCAGAGCAATTGTTAGCTTTCTTTTTCGGTTATTTCATTTCTGATGACAGATGTCCATTCAGACACATTACCCCATGATATAACAGCACCCTTGCCACATACTAACCCCCAGATTTATCCTGGCATGAAGAACTTTGTTATCTCTTAGCCCAATGGCATATTAATTGTCACTCTAGTCTTTAGCCAGAGTACTTCAAAGTGTTTACTTAAGACTGCATTCCTGCCAGCACCAGTGAAAATAAAGCAGCTGCCCTCAGATACTCCCCAGGGATCCCTAAGACCTGCCTTCTCCAGCGGTATGCACTGGCATCCTGCAACAAACACTTTCAAGTAGCTTTCCTGCATTTTATTTGTACATTTAAGAGTACTGTACTCTACTCTTGTGATAATGTTGCTACAAACTATTGATGTAAGTTCAAACTCGACAAGGGTAGTTCCTCTCTGTATTGTCAAACTACTAAAATGTTTTAGTTGTCGTGCTTCTGTGCAAAGCTATCTGTAATGATCCCCTGTACTGTCTGCAGAGGAAAGGATGGACAAAGTGTGTCTGTTGTGAGTGAATGCCTTTAACTTGTCAAAGATGAGCAGCAGCTGAATGGATTTAATAGAGTAAAAGCATACAAACACATCACTTTAACTTTGCCAAACTGTTGCAATGTGAATAGGTTCAGGGGTTATAATATCACTCAGCATGTGGATAAGGTTGGGGGTTATAATGGTACTGCTCAGTCTATGGATAAGGTCAAGGGTTATAATGGCACTGTTTGACACATTGATAGAGTCAGGAGTTATATAATGGTATTGTTCACCAGGTGGATAGGGTAGGGGTTGTAATGATACTGTTCAACATGCGGATCAGGTCGGGGTTATAATGGCACTGTTCAGCAGGTGGATGGGGTCAGAGTTTTTAATGGTACTGTTTAGTAGCTGAATAGGGTCAGGAATTATAATGGTACTGTTCAGCAGGTGGATGAGGTCAGGGCTTATAAAAGTACTGTTTAGCAAGGGGGAGTAGGGCTGGAGGCTATATTGGTTCAGCTGATCAGTTGGATGGTGATCAGAGTTTTTAATGGTACTCTTTAGTAGGTGGATAGTGTCAAGGGTTATAATGGTACTGCTCATCAGGTAGATAAGAGTCAGGATTTTTAATGGTACTCTTTAGTAGGTGGATAGTGTTAAGGGTTATAATGGTACTGCTCATCAGGTAGATAAGAGTCAGGATTTTTAATGATACTGTTTAGTAGGTGGATAGTGTCAGGGGTTATAATGGTACTGCTCAGTAGGTAGATAAGTGTCAGGATTTTTAATGGTACTCTTTAGTAGGTGGATAGTGTCAAGGGTTTTAATGGTACTGCTCATCAGGTAGATAAGAGTCAGGATTTTTAATGGTACTGTTTAGTAGGTGGACAGTGTCGGGTTATAATGGTACTGCTCAGTAGGTAGATAACAGTCAGGATTTTTAATGGTACTGTTTAGTAGGTGGACAGTGTCAGGGGTTATAATGGTACTGCTCAGTAGGTAGATAAGAGTCAGGATTTTTAATGGTACTGTTTAGTAGGTGGACAGTGTCGGGTTATAATGGTACTGCTCAGTAGGTAGATAAGAATCAGGATTTTTAATGGTACCGTTTAGTAGGTGGACAGTGTCAGGGGTTATAATGGTACTGCTCAGTAGGTAGATAAGCATCTGGATTTTTAATGGCACTGTTTAGTAGGTGGATAATGTCAGGGGTTATAATGGTACTGCTCAGTAGGTAGATAAGAGTCAGGATTTTTAATGGTACTGTTTAGTAGGTGGATAGTGTCAGGGGTTATAATGGTACTGCTCAGTAGGTAGATAAGTGTCAGGATTTTTAATGGTACTGTTTAGTAGGTGGATAGTGTCAGGGGTTATAATGTTACTGCTCAGTAGGTAGATAAGCGTCAGGATTTTTAATAATACTGTTTAGTACGTGAATAGTGTCAGGGGTTATAATGGTACTGCTCAGAAGGTAGATAAGAGTCGGGATTTTTAATGGTACTGTTTAGTAGGTGGATAGTGTCTGGGGTTATAATGTTACTGCTCAGTAGATAGATAAGAGTCAGGATTTTTAATGGTACTGTTCAGTAGCATCAAAAATTTTGTAGTTTTCCAAAAAGTGATGTTATACTTTAAGGAACAACATAAAGCACAAGTGTCAAGTTACTCATGAGAAATACTATTTCAGTGTGAGGGTGGTGTTTATCAGGAAAGTCTCTGCATTGCTCACAACCTTCATACAATAGTCCCGAGTTTGGCTCCTTCAATCTTCACATGCAAACAATAGGACTCTGAGAAAGTCACTTACCGGTTTTCAGGGGCTACTATCAGAGAGACAAATGTACATAGTTGCCTTACCTAGTTAGCAAGAGAATAACATACATGAAACAGAAAAATGCTGTTGGGCCCAATAGATGTACATACAGCCTGAGGGAGACAAGTACAGCTTCAAATTTGCTTGGAACAGAGCAAGAAAGAGATAGAACAAGAGTAAAAAACACAATACTGCATAGGAGCTAGCTGAAAAATTTGAATCATTCTACGTAGATCATGATTTTTTTGTACTCTCATTTTCATATTTATTTATGTATGCAGTATTTGGTAACTGGTTTGGTGGACACGTCCAGAGACCTTTTTGGCAGTGACCTGGGCTCAGAGGCAATAATAGTGCACACAAACTTAAGTTAAATACTTCAAATATGATAAGATGTTTACATAATCGAAAAACTTTTCCAAGTTCATATACAGCTATTATACAGTTTTTGTAAAATAGAATGTTATACAATTCTTATACATTTCTAATACAGCAAGAGCCTTATATTAGGTTTTATCAGTTTACATGAACTGCAGTGCAGTTTGGCTGAATGAAATTGCTTTTTCAAGATTTAAAAATTGAATTTTCTTACAAAAAACTCATGTGGAAGTGTGTAAAAAGTACAGATTTACAAAGACAGACCTTGACACTATGTTGAATACACAGGATTAAAAGGAGTTAAATGGAAAAGTAAAACAGTTGAGAAACTGAAAGCATTTTTTAGAACTTCAAGCCTTTTAAAGAGTTTATTCATTATTCCTAAAGCATTTATTCATCTGATTACTAGGAAAGTCAGATTGAGTAGAAGCTCATTTTAACTGGTGTCATGAGGAGAAAGTTTCAAAGTATTACAAAACATTTTAAGAACAATATTTTTACAGTCTTTAAAAATAATACAAAAAACAATGAAATTTTAAATAATTATTTCACATTAGACATGATCTGAAAACATTAGTTAAGAATAGATACAAGTTATATGATAATGATTTAAAAGTTAGGGACAGTTTAGCCAGTTTACAGAGAGATTAAAGGTAAGTTAGTATAATACGAACAAGAATTGCAATTCAAAGTGAGAGAAAAGCAGGCTTATGGTATATTTAGAGAGAAAGTCAGGGGACAGAATTGACAGAAGTAAAGAAGTGAGTGACGAAGGGACAGCATAAAGATGTAAGGTACAAACAGGTATTTGTACAGATTTAGGAATATAGTTTATCCTGGTGCTGGGAAAGAACAGAGCCTGCTTTTGACTAGGAAGTCTTTCAAAATGGTTTTGAAAGACAGAAGGGAAGGTATTGACCTGACTGATAAAGATAAGGAGTTCCAGGCCTTAGCAACATGGTACAAGTACAGGCAATACCCAGCTGATTTGATAGATGGACAGACAGGAGTTTTTGGTCATTGGATCGTAATGACTGACTGGTGACATAGTTGTACAGAAGGCTATTTAGTGCTGCACAGGCATATGGATTCTATGTATATGTTAGTTGATGGGGTAGTTCTAACCAATTTAAACTTTTCAGTGCTATACAGTGGTAAGTTCTGAAAGGGGTATTTGCTGCAAATTTAGCAACTTTGTTATAGCATTGATCAAGTTTTGATTTTTGTGATGCATGAAGGTTACTAAAGAATGGGAGTTCCATGAAGAAATGTGGGGAGGAGATAAGCAGTAGCAAGTGTAGCTTTAGTGGCATCGGTGAGAAAGTTTTTGGCTCTAAATAGCATCCCTAGTTTTTGATAATTTTTTTATGCAATTTTGTATATGTACGTTTAATTTAGGATTATCATCCACTATCATCCCTAATTATTATGCTGTGAAAAGTGACTTCAGTAGTTGTATTATCAAGAGACAGGACTTTAAATTTTGTTTTTTTTTCATAGGAGAGGGATTTGGGGAAAAATAGCAGTTTATTTTTATTTTATTTTTATATAGTCGAGCATGAGTTGTGTTACAAAGCCATGCTTTAGTTGCTGTTAAACCTTCCTGAGTAATTTTTTGGAGGTGTGCCATGTAGTCAGATGTGCAAATGAATGAGAAGTCATCTGTGTACTGTATTAGGGAGGTCTATTGTGTGGAGGGTGTTGTTGAAAATGTTCAAGAGGAGGGGACCAAGGATAGACCTTTGATGGACACCACTGGTGTCTGGCAGGTATGGAGAGAGTGTTGAGTGCCATTTTACTAACTGACACCTATTGGATAGGTAGCTTTTGAACCGCAGAAGGGCTGGCTGAGACAGACCTAATGAGAACATTCACAGTAGAAGCTTGCTGTGACAAACGGTGTCAAAGGCTTTAGACAAGCCTAGAAATAAGGAGGAGACAAGTTTGCCATTATCTCTAGCTTTATTGATAGTATCTATATAGGTTAAAAGTACAGTGTTAGTACTAAGGGAAGGATAGAAGCCATGTTGTGCAGTGTAAGGGAGTTCTTCCTGTAGAAGGTAGTTTAGCAATTGTTTTTTGAAAATATTTTTCAAGTACTTTGGAGAGGGATATAAGATTGCTACAGGTGTAAAGTTAGTATTGCCTGTTGAATTTCCTCCTTTGTGCAGAGAGATAACGTGTGATTTTTTTCCAGTGCGAAGGAAAATGGAACTCCTGAACTGACCTACTTATATGGATTGAGACAGGCTAGGCAATGCTACCAGGTACTATTTTAAGGTACTCACTCTTAACAGGTCATCAGCTGAAGTAGGGCATGTTTTGAGTTTGTTTAAAAGTAGTTTTATATAGGATGTGGGCACAGGTTGGAAGGTGAAAGTGGATGTGGTCATATGCGACTGCTGGGCGGGGTTAGGATTAGATACTGGGGAATCCTAGGTTAGAGATACTCTACTACCTATGAAATAACAGGTGAACTGTACTGTGGCTTGAGTGATGAGTTATTGGTAGAGAGGTTAGGGTTGAATTCATGGCTGATTGCAATATGTTTTAATAGCTGTCCAGAATTTTTTAGGGTTGCATTTACTATTATTTTGAAAGTTATTATAGGTTTTTGTCTTCATTACTTTGCATTTCAGTATATTTGTGAAACATTCTTAAGTTTTCAAGATATACTGGCATTTTATATATTTGCCATTCTTTCCATGTTTTTTTCTCTATCCTGCGTTAATGTTATACTCTTTTTGGATAGTCAGATTGCATTATTTCTTTCTAATCTCTTCCTTCTAGGAGGTGGAAGGCTGTTCAGTATATTCAGCAATGTTGTACTGAATTTATTTTCAGCATCATCTAAGAAGAGGATTTTTAGGAAGTTCCAGTTAAGAGATGACAGGATAATAATGAACATTTCTGGGTTAAACTTGGAAATGGTGTGTGTTGTTTTATAAAACATGTCCAGTTTAGAATATCTTACAGTGCAGCTATATTGTTGCCAGGAGGGATGTAAAAAATAGTAACATCTTTTTTTTATAATTGCTTAATTTCAGGAAAGTAATACGAAGCACTGCTGAACTGAATTTTGATATCGGTTTCTTATATGTGGAAATGTGGTAGTTGTTTGGAAATATTAAAGCAATATCACCACATTTCCTCTTTATACAGTCATTATGGATGATGATATAGTGAGGAGGTATAATTTCACAGTCATTTATGCTGGGTTTAAGCCAAGTTTCAGTTACAAGCTTATGCTGGGTAATCCAGGCAGCAATTTTATTTCTTATGCTTCTAACAATTATGACAGCAAAAGTTAGATTACTGGAGTTGGGGGTTGACCACCGCAAGGTTAGAGTAGCACTGCCTTGATGTTCATTCTGATAGGTGGGGCCAAGACTAGGGTGAATGGCTCATCTTAGGAGGATTTTAGTATATTGGAAACTTACTGATACTTGTTTTTTGGACAGCATTTTTCCACTTTATTTTATTTTGGTTTGAGTTGAAATTGAATCGATCAGTTTGTAAGTTTGGGGTAAAACTGAGGGGCATCATTAAATAGATTTGGTACAATGTGTGGAGAGTGTAGGGAAGAAGTGTGAATAGTTGGTTAGGTCAGACTTGGAGATATAGTGAGAGATTTTATAGAGTCATTGTTGGATGACAGATAGCCCAGTAGCAGGATACGAACAGAGAATAAGCTGAGGAGTAGCACGACTAACTAAAGGGATCTGTATGCTATAGTTGGCAGGTAGTGGGGAAGTAGGAACCAAGAAGGAAAAAGAAGTTGCAGGGTAAAAGGATATTTAGTGGTGTTGCAGTCTGAAAGCTGATAAAAGGTAAGTAGGAAAGAAGTATTTTCTATGAAGAAAGAGAGTTAGGTTGTCCTAGCATCTTCTCTGGAATGTAAGGAATAGAGGGGTTTAAAAGGCTAGAATATGAGAATGTAGTTAAATAGGAAGAAGTGAGGGCTTATTTATGAAAAGTAGAAGATACAATGTAGAATAGACAGGTGACATTAGTGAGGGGTGTGACTATGAATGAATATAGTGCAAAGCAGTATGGGATGGAGAAATGTAGTTGGGAATGGTGCTAAAAGATTAAATGGAAGCTGGGTAAAAGGAAACAGAAGTGTTTGTATTACAATAGCAAGATTGTTTGGAGTATTAGGGAATAGGAGTCACAAGTGAAATGTGTATGTAGGAAGTATAATTGTAAAATAAAATGGGTAGGTAGCAACTGAGGGTGGAGTGGTAGAGTGAAACAGAGTGTAATGAGCTGCCACCCTCAGGTCAAACTATAACTGAGCATAATCAGTTTATATCTAATATGAAACAGTCAACAGAAAGGTATAAAGAAGAACAGTTTCTCTTTAATTTCCTAAATGCAGAAACTGTCAGCCTGAAAGAGTAACTAACTAGCATATGCAGTGTAAACTATTGGTCAAAAGAAAGGACGATGGCCAACTTTGTATGTCATCCTTAGAGTGCAAGGCTTACTTTTTTGTTGAAGGGGATGTTGAAGCCAATTTCCAGAACAGCTATGTCTTTGACTGATGGAAGTTAACAGCAAGGTTCTTCAAGTTAAATTTCATTAGACTGTACAAAGACAAAATTCTCAGTGAAAACATTTGGGAATTGGCCCTTATGGCAGTGATCCAGGGCTGGATGTAGTGACCACAGCTTTAAAAAAAAAGAAAGGAGGAAAAATTCTACTAAAATGTCATATTATATTGAGGCAATAAAGTCGATACTTAGACAAACAACTTCCTGTAAAGGTGCTCAGAAGGGGACTTCCTAAACTTGGGAAGAGTATCATGATGCCATGTTTCTGCTGGTAGGTGGTATGAGAGAGCTGGGCCTGTTTGACAGAAGGCTCTTTCATCAATGACTGTTTTAAATGGGGGCTGGATGAGTGATTAAATTCCACTGGGAAATATTTAGGAAGTAGGACTGTGATTGAGGATTTTCTTTTCAAAGGGTTCAAGTAGCCATCATTTAGAATTGCATACAGTAAAGTGCATAGGAGATAAGTGGACCTTTCAGTAATGGGTAGCCAATTTAGGTCACTTAGAAGTTAGCAATGGTATGCCTGGACATCAGAAAGTAGAATAAATCCCGCAATTTTATTCTCAGTGACTTGTAGTTGTTGAGTATTATAAGCAGAGTACAAAGAGAGTACAGGAAGACAATATTCCAGTTTAGTGAGAATGACATTCTTGGTCAGTGCTTGGAGGGCAGTTGGAGACAGTAGATGTGATAGTACCAGAGTTATAACTGGGATATGACTTTATTCATATTATCATCAGTGTTGGTTGTAAAGCTTACTGTAGAGTCAAGGGTTAGCCCAAAGTATTTGTACTCAGTTACTAAATGAATAATATTGTCATTATTGTTTTTGATAGTAAGGACAGGAAGTTGGCAAGGGATGAAAAAAAAAGCATAACACTTTTTGTGGTTAATTTGGAGTTTATTTTGTTAGGACCATTGACAAAGCTCAGAGAATGACTGCTGGGGTTGAGACTCTGGGGCATATGTTTGCCTGGAGTAACAAAATATGACCTGCATAGAGGGTAAGGTTAAGTTAAGGTAAGTCATTAGTGAATTCATTAATTAATAAGGAAAACAATAATGGGCCTAGAACAGAGCCTTGGGAGACACCTGGTTTTAGGGTGGCCTGATGGTTAAGGTGTTTGCCTTACAAACACAAGGTGCAGGGTTTGAGTCTCATAAGGGATAATTGGCTAGGCTTAAAACGGCTCGAAAGGGCAGTTAGCCAAGTACTAATCTATGAACCTATAAGCCTTCTAGAAGAAATTGCTTGCCTATTATTGGGAAGGTGGTCATTGGAGTAAAATTGAAAGATCTTGCTATCAAGGTACCTATGGGATGAGGCAATAACATTTTTCCCCCAATTTGAATTTTTGTAGCATAGTAAGCAGAATTTTGTGATCAACATTTTCACAGGCACACGTCATGTCCCCAGATATACAAACTCTAAGGAGACCATAATTTGGGCTGCTATAAGTAGTATCAGTGCTCGTAGTATAGCAGTGGTTCTGCTAAAACTATTTATAAATCCATGCCATCTGTCAGATAGAAGTCTATAGCTATTAAAACAATTAAGTAGCTGTTTATAAAAAACTTTTTCAAAAAATGCAAGAGGGCAAAGAGTGGAGAAAGGGCAAAAGCCGTTGTGGGCTTTGGGCCATGAAATATAATAAATATAATAGAATAGAAAGTGGTATAATAATGATGGGATGTTTCTGGAATGGCAGAACAATTCCTGTGGTAACAGAGGTTTTAAAAGGTTAGGGACATTTACTATTTTGTCTGTTGCCATTCTAAGGAAGTTGTGGTGGAGTACAGTGAAATCAGAGGTGGAGAGTTTTAAGTTCTTTAATAATGCTTCAGTTTCCTTTTCAGAAATATCTCTGAAAGAAGTAGAAGGTGGTTACATACTCTTCAATAATTTATATTTCTGCTTGAGAGTTACTTTGAGTAGTTTGTTCCTTAGAGCTAAGATTAGGAATTGTGTTAGTGATGGAGACTTCCAAGATAACTGCACACCAATCATTGGCTTCATTTCTGCTCTCCTAGTGTGAAAAGAAAACTTGAGAGATAAGAGATCTTAACTCTGTCAAGAAAAAATTTAGTGAGCCTGAATAAAAATTATCTGGAAAAGGTGACGAGAAAACACTAACGGGGAAGAATCCTGCAACTGTTCAGCAAAAAGCAGCTCAAACTCTACCTTTGGTATAAGACATGGCTTCCAGTCATCTAGTGGAAAAAATAAGTCAGATGTGCTCAGATTAAAATAAATGAAACACTGAAGGAGTAAATCAACTCAAATAAAAATAGGCTGGAAAAAATAGAAGAAATTTAAACAGCTTTTCAGATAAACTGATAAAACCACAAAAATTAGAGGTCAACATGAAGAAAAGGCTGGATGAATATGAGACTACTCCAGAAGAGCTGTTTCAAAAAATGATAAAGTTAAAGGACAGAGCATGCAGGGGAAAATTTAAGATTTACTGCTGTACCAGAGAAACTGGTAGGAATAGACTGTATTAATTTTTATGAAAGCACAAATAAGCAACTTGAATGGTATTCCACAGCAGGATTTGTTAATTGAAAGGCATATCATATGTATGCTGCAAACCTGGCCATGAGAAAACAGCCAAGACCTGTATTTGTAAAGATATAACCATACCAGAAGAAAGAGTTAATCCTGACAAAACTGTGGTAGACGGGCAAAATATTAAATACAGGAGACAGTACAGTGTTTGAGGAAAATGGTTATTCACTTGTACATCAGGCAGAAGAGAAGCAAACTTATCCCAACAATTATGAAATACCGAGAAAGAATCAGGTGTGAGATATAAGCTGCTGTATCCAGCTGTATTCAGAATATTTTTCTAAAAGAGCAAAGTCATTTTTGAGTAGAACAGGCTAAGGAGAAAATACAACGGTTTGTCTGACTAAAAGTGAGCCATCAAACAGAAGGGGGCATGCTTATCTTCCTTTTGGTAATATAGTTCATTGAGAGAATTTGCAAGTGAAACCTTTTTCAATGTCTCAAAGGAAAATATTAGAGAGACAGAAAAAAGCACAGGAGTTGACTAGAAGAATCAGAAGTACCCTGCACTTGAACCAGAGTTTGGGTGTGGGAGATGGAGATGAACACAAGAAGAAGACCAGCAACATTGAAATTAGTGAAAAAATGTCAGAATATAAAGCATCAGTCACATTTGTGAAATATGGCTTTACAAGAAAAAGTGGAAAGATTGGCCTTTTGTTGACTTTGTTAAACTTGTTGGGAACTGAAAAGCATATATCCCACTTCATGCCCTTAATGTTTGGAAGGACACTATAAGGAAAGAAAAAAAAAATTTGTTCTTAACAGTATTTTTATAAACATTTCATGATATAAGTTCCATGTTACAAATACAATATTTTCAGTTATTGTGGCATATGATAAAGATACTGAAGTAATCAAGAACCTTTTTTCTTCTTTCTCAGTTTTAAGAAATGTAAGCACTATAAAGAAAAAAATAGATGAAAGGATGGCAAAAACATGTTTACATTAATAAGCTGTAATCTCGGGTTACTGGGGTGAGGGATGGGGTGTTAAAATGCATAGATTACAATATATGTAAAACTGATATGTTTTCTCTTACTTTTACATAGGTGAATATCTGGATTAAGGCCCTTGCCTTAATCTAATAACAAGTTTTGTCTGTGTAAGCATGTACATCAGAGAACACTGAATGTAATGAAAGCTTTCCTTTAGCAAATAATTGTTCAGTGTGAGTTGAAAAGTCTGCAGCTGACGGCAGCTGTACGTTTTGTTCTTATGTTTCTGTGCAGACAACCTGACTACAGGGACAGGCAATAAAAGCCAGTGCACTTTTTAAGGCTAAAAGTCAATATTTTCTGAAAGCATGCAAGCTATTTTTCACATCTGGGAAGAGAGTAAAGGTAAGATAAGACCAGATAGCAATTAGTGTGAGTAGGAACACAGGCTGTAACAAGTGCTCTTTACACGGATAACCTTAAATTTAGGTTAGGTAATGATTGTGGGCACAGCTGTCAATTTGGGACAATTGTTCCTATCTGGAGGGTTGTTGTTGTGTATTTCAGCTTTTCCCGGTTAGGTTATACTTCATTATTTGAAGATGTTCACAGTTTTGTGTGTTTGTTTTAATTTAATAAGTTTTTTTTTATTGTTTTCATTAAAACAAAAAGTCTTGTAATATGTGATATTGGTTCAAATGGAGATAAGAAACAACTATATAAAAGATCAACCTACCTAAAACATTATTGGGTGCATGTAAGACCAAAACTAGAAACAGAAATTAAAAAAAAAGCTGTCATATATAATAGGCGGGATTAATAACTTCTTATCATAATGGTTATACTATCCATTATTATTTTGTAATGAATGGCCTCACAGGTATAGACTAAAAGTTAAGAGCATTGAATTATATTAACAAATGCAGAATGCAAATAACAATGCTAAAGGAGACACATTTGGAAAGAAGTGAGCATGTGAATTTGACAAAGAAAGGGTGGATATTTGACAGAGCATCAGGGACAAAGTAAAAGGGAAATATTTATAATAATTGCTAGAGAAGCTCTAACAGTGATAGGAGGAGGAAAAAAAAGATAATAATGGTAGATTTGTGTTAGTAAGGGGCTACTGGCCAGGGAGGTAAATTATGCTAGCATGTATTTATATTCCACCTAAAACTGCTATTATGCAGCTTAAAAAAATCTGGGGAGAAAATTTCATCTTTCAGCAGGGAATATTACTTATAGGTGGGGACTAGAACTTGACTTGCAACATGGAGGATGTGTCAGGGGACCTAGAAGGGAAAATATAACAGGACTGATTTTTGAAGAAATGTATATTATTATTTGTTATGGAAAACATGAATTCAGCAGTAGGTGCTCACATAATTTAGACATTATTCCTCAAGGGACAATAACTGGGCTAGACTAGGCAGAAATTATATTTCACAGGAACGTGCATTTAATTGAAAGCTTTGAAAGATGTACAAAAACCATTTCAAATCACATGCCAATGACAACTAAGATAAAAATGCAAGGTAATGAAGTAAAATTGAGACACTGGCACTACCTGACTTAATTGTTAAAAAGAGAGTAATTTAAGGAATGGGTGGTGGAAATTATTCAAGAGTTATTAGGAAAGATAGAAATTTCTTCAGACATTATATCTAGTGTGGGAGATAAAATGAAAGTGGAGTTTAGAAATAAAAAAGAGAGATAGTAACAGCAATTATTAAGAGGGGCTGGCAAAGGTTAAAGCATTGCAGAATAAGGGGAATCTCATAGAATAAGAAGATGTGCAATCATGAGTGCTAAATGGAAAATAAGGGAGTATCTGGATAATACACGTGTCTAGAAAGATTGCCTTTAAGCAACTGTTTTTGATAATAACTCCAGAACACAAAAACTTTTAGTAAAATAACTAGGGCAACAGAATGTAGAAAGGATTGTTGCCAAACTTAGGCAGCCTATAACAAAAAAATAACCAGAGATCCTGTAGAGTTATTAGAGGAATTTCAGAAATTTTATGAAAGCTTGTATAAAGCAGAGGAATGTGGAAATCAAGAAAAATTACAAATGGAAATAGTTATGGAAGACTTAAGTATGCAATAGTTTGAGGAAGATGAATCTCAACAATTAACAGTTAGGCTGAGAGGAAGAAATGAGATAAAAATGGTGAGGTATAAACCCTCTGCAGGAAAGTCTTGAGAAATAGATGGTATTCCTGTGGAAATTTGTAAGCTGGGGGGGGGGGTGAAAAATCTGGAAGATTTTATTTAACAGCATTTTAAAAAGTGGGGGAAGCACAACATCCTGAAAGAAAATTGTGGTGGCTATAATACCTAAAGATGGTAAAGGCCTTTCAAATCCAGGTTCATATAGGCCAATTTCAGTTTTAAACCACAATTATAAAGTATAATATAAGAAAATGCTGTTGTTGGCTGGTCTTGATAGTTTGACAGAATAAGCTATAATTTTATGAGTACGGCAATGGAAGCATTTTCATTACTTAACACAATAACAAGGTTAATTAGCAAGCTATATGATGTAGCAGAGGCAAAAAATAATGTGAGAAGGTTCATCTCTGACAAGTTGTGTCTGAAAAGGGGAACCAGGCAAGGGTATACTCTTCACCCTTTGTTATTTGCTTTATATTTACAGCCATTGTCTAAGAAAATAAGGGACTCCAAAATTCAAGGATACAATTGACATGGTAATCAAGAAAAATTGGATTTATTTGCAGATGACATTATTTTGTACCTGAAAAAAAAAAAAGGATATCTCAGTGTTGTGGAACATCTTGAGATAGTTTCAAGTCTTTTGAGATAGGAAATTAATGAAGATAAAACAAAGGCTATACCTGTAAACTATGTACCCACATGTGAATTTGTCCAGCAATACCTATATTTATGGGGACACAATAAAATAAAATACTTAGAATTATGGATTAAAAATGATTCTGTTAATGCAGCAAAGGATATATGTGGGAAAGAGGCTAAACAAAAGGCAATACCAAACCTAAGAAACTGGAAGCTCTTATTTATGGATATGGATAGCAACATACATGCAGTGAAAATGTTCTTAGTCTCTATAGTTTTATATACAGGCCATGCATACTTTTATAAACCAGATGTAAAGTTGTAGACAATAATTAATAATAGCTGAAGGAATTTATCTGTAAGGGGAACATGTTTAGGATTACCTGATATAAAAGGATATTTTACAGTTATACAGTTAAGTCTCATATACATAATACAAACATAAAGCTATAATTCAAATTTGAAAGGAATGATAAGGAAATGGGGGTTCAAGAAATAAAGACATAATGGGATTTTGGCTGCAGATCCTTAAGGAGATTAACAACAGACATACAGAATACTATACTCATAAAGTAGCAGAAGATATTCTAAGAACAAAACCAACACAATATTGGAGAAAGGAGATTTTACCAACAGGGATGACTGCAATTAGAGATATAGAGAACAGGCAAGACAGGTCTGGAATTTACTGGTAACACAAGCAAAGGAGCCAAGATACTGAGAGCAAATAACTAGACAGGGAAAGGTAATAAAATGGGAAGAGGCCAAGAAGACATTTGGACTACAGGCTATAGACTGCCTTCCCTATCATTGATTGATCTCAGAGTATAGGCAAAGAGAAAGGTATAGGGGAATCCTAAGTATTAGACCTGCTCTGGTGGAGTGTTTATTTGAATCTAGAACAGAAGCTGCTGTTAAAAAATGGATAATTAGTACAGCATATACATATTGCATGATAACTATAGGAATCAATCAGAAGACGTCAGAAAATATTGGGAAGAGAGATTGGATGAACAATTCACAAGGAAATAATGGGAGGACATATGTATGACTCTCAAGTATGCAACAAAGTCTAGAAGATTTAGGATTTTCACTTGGAAATGTTTGTATAGGTATTTTATACCCCAAGCAGACTCCAAAGAATTTTTCCTCAGGTGGATGGAAATTGGTGACGGTGTGATAGAGAAGAAAACAGTAACTGATAGCATATGTTTTAAGATAGCAATGAATTGGCAGACTTCAAAATTTCCCCACAGAATACTTTGCCAGAAATATTGAGTAAGCAAATGGGTGTAACTAAGGAAATTAATTTTTGAGGTGGGATACAGCATCTGAATTGCTTAGACATAGTAGGGCCTTGCCAAGTTTACTTGTGCTGGTTGCCAAAAAAGCAATTACTAGAAAATGTAAATCAAAGTCTAAGCCAACTGTATTTGAAGTATTGAATATTGTAACAGAGATAAAAGAACTAGAAGTGCGATCTTTAGAAAAGGGTAGGAGCAAATTAGATAGAAAACATTTAAATTTAGAGAACAATGCATACAGAATGTTTTGGAGAAGGAGAGAGATTTTAGGGAAAGTAATAATTCAGCAATTTATCTAATGTTGGATTGATGACAGTAATACAAAAAACATATGTGATGTATAATGTATGTAACTAGAAACATGTTAATATGCGTGTTTTCTTTTAAATAAATATATGACTACCTATGTCTTAAGTGATAATTCAGTAAAGGTGTTAAAATGCGTTACTGATGATTTCAATGGAGAGATGATAAAATTAATATAATCATCTGATGGATTAATGTTAGAGTTATTAGGGATATTATCACTGACAGAGGTGGAGTTACAACTGTCTTGTTAGGAATATATACAAGCATGTATGATCTAAAGTATCTGTCTCTCAAACGTTTATTTTAAACATGCAGTTATACTCTTATAAACATTGATATAATTATGAATGAAAGGATGCAGGTACAAAGCCATGGAAGTATTATAGTGTCACCCACCACTGGCTTTTCTGTACAAGGACAAACAGATGCATACAATGCTGTGTGCTCATTTAATGTGACTGTTGTCCAAAAAACTGATTAGCAAGTAGGTGGCCTGAGCAATACTCCTCTGGATCAATACTGCAGACAGCCAGATCAGAGAGGTCTTCCATGTTCTTAACAAATCAATTTGGAGGAGCAAACAAAAATGGAGGCCTATTGCTACAACCCAAGTGAAAGAACAGTAATGGAAGTAACAAAAGACAGAGCATGACCTCAACTGAAATCATCTGCTATGGGCTAGAATGGAGTTACAGACCACAATGGCATGCAGTACCCTTGAGCTATGTAACAACACAACCAGTGCACTCTCTCCTCTGTCAAGTACATATGCATTGGACTACATAAATTTGCTTGTGTCCCCCTTGCTTGCATTTATTACACAGACAAAAAAAATTTGCTGTTTTGTTAGCAAGCAAGCCAGGTTTCTTCTTGCATATAAACTGATGAAAGTCTTTGTGCACACATCACTACTCTCTGTAAATTATTCCAGCTGCATCTTTAAAGAGAGTGACTCTAGTTTTCCTGTGGTCTGATCTATTTTCTATTTGTGTTTGTCAGTCAAGTTCCTGTTTTGAAGTAAAACCTGCTCTGACAATGCATAACTTGTCCTCGTCATCCAATATCTAAAGGTGCAGGTGGTAAAATCTAAAAACCACACGGTTTACAAAAAAAAAAAAAAAACAATTTTCCCACGCAACATCAAAATAGCATTAGTATTACTCAAATTTCCCCAGGAGTAGATCAGAGTATCTATAATACTGCAGCAGGTCTTTATGCATGTCAAATACTTTGTATATAACACACACACACAGAGACAATGGGAAGATTACTATCAGATCTCAGACTTATGATCTAAAGGGTACCATAGCAATTCCTCCATCAGAATCACAGTGATGTATATTTTTATTTTTTTTATTTTTATTTATTTAACATTTTGTTGACTGGGAAAGTCCAACTAGGTTCCACAGATCCTGTTTTCAGCGGAGGCCCGGGGAGAATTGCTCCAGACGCATGTCTTTAGAATGTGGGAGGAAACCCACGCGAATGCAAGGAGAACATGCAAACTCTGCACAGAAGGCACCCCGGCCGAGAATCGAACCAGAGAACCTCTTGCTGTGAGGCGACAGCATTAACCGCTGCACCACTGCGCCACCCATAACAAAAAATGGTCAACATCGCACATCAGGTTTCACAAAATTACAAAATAAAAGGGTTTGTGTCCCCTCCCTACAACCCGATATTTCTAAGTATACTGACTCCAAGACAGCATAACTTTGAGAGGAATTTCCTTATCATTGACAATTCTGCCATCTTACTACTAGCATTGGCTTTTAGCCACTCCCCTGAGCTGCCACATCAGCATGTGGCTGCACTCAAGAGTCCAATCGACACACTGAAGCCTCCATGAGGGGAAACCTTCAGTGGTAGAGCAGTCTATGAATTTAAAAGACTTAGGGTGATGTGGAAACCTTCCAAGAAAAGGCTTCTACATCACATAAACCTTTCTGAATCCCAGGATGTCTCACTTGTTGACAAGTCAGTAAGCACATTCAGTGTGGCAAACAGTACCATTCAAAACTTAAAAACATATCACTCTTTTATCATTCTTGGAAAGTTGTATCACAGCAAACAGATACTGATGTGCTGAATGTATACCTGATCAGAAGAAATCCGTTTAATGTAAATCACTGCTGTTTCTGTGCTTGAGCTTTTTATTTTTGAATGCACCTGTACTTGGGAAGAATAGCCTATAGCCATCAATTTGAAATATTAATAAATAAATTAAAAAAATGAATAAACAATGTGCGATAAAACGTACTATATTTTGTTAAAGCTATTGTTTAACATAATGCGCTCTCTCCTGTTACTTTAACATGACAATGACCTGAGGAAGAAACAGTTTACAACAAGCAGACTTTGGTGGTTTGAAGGGCGATCAAAATGAACAAATAGAAATATGGCTTGTAACAGATAGTACTTTAAGATTACTAACACTTTCTCACTCAGTATGGCATGTATCTGATGCTTAGTTAGAAGTGATTTGTCTTAAATGTGTAGGAGGCAAGCTTTTCCTGCAACATATGTTCTAGAAGAAATGAGAAACAAAATCACATTATGTGCACTGTGAAGCTATGCACTGCTTTTCTTCTGATGTACTACAGCCCAGAGACTGTAAAGGACATCTCTATCACACAGCAACAGACAGACAAAGTCACTTTGTGACGACTCTGACAAACATTTGAATCAACCATACCTTACCCCTCACCCACTAGTACTGTATCTTCTGATCTGTAAAATACTATTTTTAACCTCAAATTCAAATCTGTTTAAATTAACTTCCTCTTTGAAGATATCCTCACACTTGTGCAACTTAATTCTTGAGAAATCTGTCTGCAGACATTATTTTCACACATCACATCCTGGAATGCCAAACTCTTGTATACAAAATTAATTATTATTTTTGTATCTTGAGTATTACATACCTTGTGTTTTCATGCAAAGTTTAGAACTGATTTCCTGAAGACTTGCAGTCTCTGTCAACATAATAACATAAGAGCTATTGTCACTTAACACAGACAGACAGACTAGAACACCAAGATTAGTCAAAACCAGTGAAATTCTCTGTAGGCCACATAATGATGGAATACAAAATAGACTACAACAGAAACAAAATGGCTTTCTGACATATGTTCACAGGTGTGTACTAGGCTAATGGCCCTGGAGCCTTTATAAGCCTAGCTCATAGGATTACCCTGGCATTGTGCCACCCAACCTTAGTTCTTAGTGCATCTGTCGAGTAGAGCCACTGGAGTGATCCCCGGGGTGAATTTTCTATTTCCCATCCACTCATCAGAATTTCTCTTGAAGAGGGCCAGTGAGGTGCTCTGTTCGACATGTATGGGAAGACTATTCCATAGCATGGGCAGTCTCTGGGTTATGAACCTGTCGCTCCAGCTTGTTCTGTTGATTGTGGTAATGAGGTTGAGGTCTCTGGAGCGTGTAGTGTGGAAGGATCGGGATTTCTTTAGATGTAGCATTTCTAACGGAGCTGGGTCAGACATGACTTTGCAAGTCAAGCAGAGATTGCCTCTAAGTAGGCGATATGAGACAGAGAATAGTTGGACATTTTTGAGTCTGTCCATATAGGACAAGTGCTTAAGGCCTACGATCCTCTTTGTGAGGTACTTTTGTGGCCTCTCCAGTTGTTGCAGGTGTCTAGTGAGGTACATGCCAAATGGGGCATTGTACTCGATGATTGGCCTAATGTGGGAAGAGTAGAGGGAGACAATGACCTCTTTCTTCCTGGATGAAAAACCCTTTGTAATGTGATGCTCCACATAGAAGGCCTTTCTGACCACAGTGGCAATGTGGTGGTCAAAAGAGAGGTTGCTGTCAACCTGTGTTCCCAGATCTCTTTTAACTCATTTGTACAGTGGACTACCATTGATGTGGTAATTCATGGGAACCGGGTCTTTCCCAAAGGGGATGATGACACATTTTTTGGCATTGAGCTTAAGGCCATGGTTCTGACACTAGTCATTGATCTCAGTGAGCCTTTCTGTAGGATGTCAACATCATTTGGGGAGTTAATAATAGCTCCTAACTTGCAATCGTCTGTGAACTTACCAGCCAGAGTCCCTTCATGTTGGTCTGCACTTCAGAGAAGTATATACCAAACAGGAGAGGACCCAGGACCAAACCCTGTGGGACTCCACTCGTGACTGGTCGGCAGTCTGACTTTGAGTCAGCTACTTCCACACTGTGGGTTATATCTGTGAGACAATTTGCAACCCACCTAGTGATATAGGAGTTGATGCCTAACTTACTGAGTTTTTCTATGATTCCTAAGTGGGGAATGGTAAGGCCTTAGCCAGGTCAAAGTAGGCTGTATGAACCACCTTGCCTTCATCCACAGCTCTGGTGACTGACTCAAAGAAGTCAACCAGGTTGAGCAGGCATGATCTACCCTTCACAAAACCAAACTGTGTGGGATCCAGAGTTTGGAGATTCCCTATATCCTTTTTTATTAGGTCCATGATGATGCATTCCATAGCTTTGCATATCAGACTCTTCAGACTAATGGGACGATAGTTCCCAGGGTCTGTAGTCGCTCCTCCTATGTGGTGGGGGATGACTGTTGCAGTGCACCATTCGGTAGGGACGAAGCCTGAGGTGAGGCTGTGATTGAACAGGGCACACAGGGGAAGTGCCAGTTCACTCTGTTCATGTAGAACACAGCCAGGGATATTGTCAGGTCCCATAGAAGTTGTATTCTTGGCCTTGGACAGTGCTGTTTTAACCTGTGCAGCAGTAATACTGGGTGCCTGGCAGTCTACTGGTATTGTGATTGGTTCTTTGGTGGGGAGAGAGGGGTAACGTTGGCACTGAATCTGTTGGCCAGTATAGTGGCAATATCTGTTGGCTTGGTACAGGAGGTACCATTGTGCAGTAGCTCAGAGCAAATCTGGGTATTGTCTTGGATATTCTTTACATAACTATAGAAGGCCTTGTGGTTGTCTTTACTATATGCTGCAATTCTGTTTTCATAGCTAGCTTCAGAGGATTTGATGAGGGATCTCAACTTTTTGTTGAGGCTGATAAGGGAGTTTTTCCAGTTTTGGGACTTTACCTTATTCTGCATCAGTTTCCTCCTTCTGTTGTAGAGTTTGTTTATGGCAGGGCACCACCAGATTGCCTTCCTTTTTTTGGAGGAGAGTGTCTTGGTTCTGTTGGGTATGGCGAGATCCATGCATTTGTGTATGTGTTTGTACAGTGCATTGGTGTATGATTCAGCAGTCATGCAACTATTCTCCATTTGCATGGGTGCCATGAAGTTAGCCACTTCTGTTTTTAGGAGCCCAAGGTTAGCTTTGGAGAAGTTTTTCATGGTGTTTACCTTTGCTGGGGGGGGGGGGGATTTCTAAGGTGATTAGTTTGTGGTCAGATCTAACCAGGGAGGAGTTGACTATTGGTGTAGAGCAACGGTCGCCCATGTTAGTAATGACCAGGTCAAGGATGTTTCTACCTTTAGCGGGGGTAAGAACAAGCTGGTCCAGGGCATTGGAATTAATGAATTCTGGGAAACGTAAGGCAAGTGTATTGGTACACAAGTAGTTTTCCCAGTTAATGGAGGGGTAGTTGAAGTCGCCCAGTATGCAAGTGTTATAGTGGACCCTAATATTTTCCAGGGTGCTTAAGAATGTGGACTGTGAGTCTTGGGACATGGTTAGGGACCTATAGCAGGCCATGACCTGAATTGCTGTTTTACCCAATGTTAGCTGCACCTGAAGCATCTCTGATGCGTTATGTTGGGCTACCAGTCTGGAGGTGTGCGCATCCTTTATGAATATGGAAGCACTGCCACCTTTGGAACTTCGTTCCAAGTTCTGGGGTGGAATCTGCAATGTAGTGTCAGCAAAACCCTCATTCTTCATAATGTATCCAACTGAGTCTGTTTTTAAATGTTTTTTTTTTTATTTATTTTATTTACCCATGCATAAAAATGTGACTCTTTGTACCCAACTAACAAGGGGACACTTATGAATTAATTTTTGCTAACTGTAAGACTGGGCTAATCCTGAAATAAATCGATTTCTGACATGCTCTGAGCAAAAGGTAACTTGCAATAAAGACACAAAATTGAAAATATAAGTGGACAAATCACATAAGAGTGTCCGATCCATCCATTCATCTATCCATCCATCTAAGCAATGATGCTGAATCACATTTGACTCCTAGGAAGTCCAGCTTGCAAAAAAAGTATTTCACATTTCAAAGATGTTCTGATCTCATTAACAGCTACTGCAATCCATGGAGTTTACTAGGCAAGTTCATAGCGTCATAGATATATACTAGACTAATGATCACCGGGGTCCTAGTCAGGCAACCCAAATATGACCCACAAATTTATTTTATATAGGGGTGATTTACAGAATGCTTTATGTTGGAAGTAGAGATTGCAAGGCCTTTCTTCCATATTGCACATATAATCACACACCTACAGAAGATGTAAGATTATCACATATTTTAGGATGTGAGTGGAAACTGGAGTACATGGGGGGTGGGGGCAAACACAGAGAGGATATGCATGCTCCAAACACATGGCACCTTTATCAAGAACCATACTGGAGATTATCTAGCTGTGAGATGCCAATGTTACTCACTACACCACTGTGCTGCCCAAGTAGCAATGCTAGTACAGATTAAAAATAAAATACATAAATGTAAAGCATTAAAGCTAGGAAAACATTAATTTAAATAACCAAAAATGTGCATTTCATATACACCATAATAAATGCATACAAACAATGTAAGCTTAGAGTATTTGCAACAAATCAGAAAGGAGATGAAAAAACAAAGTACAACTAACTTACTTTTACCCTAGTAGGAAGACTAATGTGCAGCAGTTTATTTTATGAACTGAAATGAATCAGGAAATATCCACGGTAGAGGTGTTAACCAAATGAAGTGTAACAATTACATAAACAGTTTAGGGGATAACTGTAAAATATCCCTACACAACTAGCTAGTTCAGGTGGGTTCCTATTGCATTTTTGACAGCTTAGGTTGTGGAATACTTAATCATTGGCACCTAACTATCGAAAGCTTACGATAGCGAATGGCCACATTATCAAATTATTTCCTTGGGAAAGAATTTGAGTGGCCGTTATCCGGGATTTGCCCTTTCCCCAATGTAGAGTGATCTAGGAGTTGGTATATTTAGTCAGAGGGGTATGGGGGTGAAGCCCCCCACTATGCTTGGGTGTGTCTGTTTATTTTGTTTATGGACGGCCACCCGAATTCTTTCCCCAGGAGAGAATTTGTGGCCATTCACTATTGTTAGCTTTTGACGCTTAGGTGTCGATGTTTTAGGATTTTCCAACCTAAGCTGTCGATGTTATGATACAGATGTGTTCAGGTGACTGGATGTGTAGATGACCAAAGCATAAACATCCAACATTAGATTTAATTTCTTCCAGAAATTTGGTTGTGAAGGTTTTGCAGAAAAGGCATTCCTCACTTGACCAAGTAAGTGAGGGCAGGTACTGGGCCAAGCATAAAAAAAATGCATGGTCACTGAATGGAAGCTTATTAAAAGAAATGGTCAGCATAAAAGCTCTATTAGGATTAGAGCTTGAGCAAGCAATAATGTCTGACAGGGTATGCGTTAATGTATAATTAACGCTCGCCCATGGGGTGTTATGAGGACAGACTCCGCAGGCACAGGGTTCATAGAAGCTCATCTGCTCTTTTCAAAAAACAAAACCATCCAGCTTTAAAGAATGTGCAGAAAGCATGTTGTCTTCTTAAAACAAAAAGACTAAATCTATCAATACAGTTAATGAGAGTCAATAGGTTTTGTATGTTTTATGAATATGCACACAAATAAAAGGCAGACCATGGTCAAGGTGTGATGACAGAATACATTTACTTGTTGCACCACAGGCATCATTCATTCATTAATTTTCTGTGCACACTATACCTAGATCAAGATCATGGGGGAGATGGAGCCTATCCAAGAAAGCAGAGGGTGAAAGGCTTGAACCAATCCCAGATGGGATGTCAGTCCATTACCGGGTGCTTGTGAATGTAACATATGCGCACGTGTACACACACACACACACACACACACACCTGTCTGAAATATCACATTCTCACCTACAACCATATCTTTGGGATATGACAGGAAACTGGACTCCAAGTGAAAGATCTGTACAGACATTTATGAAATGCAGACTCCACACAGAAAACCTCTCATCCAGAAACCAAATCAGAGAACCAAGTGTTGACAGACAGCAATGCTAGCATGTACAACAACTGTACATTAAATAATAGAAATGGAATCAAAGCTGCATTTTAATTTGGATTTTGAGCAACTAGATATGCTTCTTCCTGGACAGGGCAGAATTAAGTCACATTCCTAGGTATTTGACTTTGTGTACAATTTCAGGCTAGTAGCAAGCAAATGAATTTTAATATTAGAAAATCAGGAATGAGGAAAGTTCAAGCAGGTTAAAACACGCCAGATCAGGTTTTAACCTGATGAAGCCTTTACTGAAAAACCTTATATTATTAAAGTGCTGCTTTTGAACTTCCCCATGGTCATTTGAGAAGATGTCACCATTTTGGATTTTAGAATTACCCAGTTCCTTGCTACCTCTTTAGGTATTGCCGCAGTGCTGGATGACACTGACTTAGTTTTTTTAATGTCAAGCAACAGGCTTCTGGAAGTGAACACTATGTAAGGGAAGACAGGTAAGCCTGGAGTTAATTCCCAATGATTTGATGAGAATTGAAAGCCTGATAATCACATTATTAGCATATATAATAAGATAAATGGAGAGTACACTCAAATGTAAAGAAATGAGAAAAGACGGAGATCGAATGGACCAAAGATTGAGCTCTAGGGAGTATCTAATTAAAGGGGAGCATAAAAAGAGAAGGATTGTCTAGCTGGGTTCTTTATCTTGTAATAAAGATAATTAGTGATCTATGCTGTCAAGTCTTCTCCCAAAATCTACCAGTGCGCTGGCATTCATGAAGTACTAGGAATCTGGAGGGAATTGGGGAAGTTGATAAACAAAATACCTGTTACCCCTTTTGTGTCTTAGTCAATAACCAGAGAAGATTCACTGGACTTTTTCACTAATTAAAGTCATATTAATGTACGCACATGGCCACTTTTCCACCAAAATATGTTAGCTGTTTCAAGTTGAGATTAACTAAGGTGCTTGAATCCAAGCACCACTGCAATTAAAAAGCACAAAATAAGACAAAAAACAAACTCATTCCCTGTCCATATTCAAGCGCAACTTGAATCTATGGCTGGGAAACAGTAAATTTAGCCGAGGACTGCCCCTTGTACTGCTAATGGACAGGGGCAGATCCTAAATGCTTTACCCCATGCATAGGTCTCCTCTTATTATCTATGATATGATCCAAGCTATTCTCATTAGGACTAATATATTATTATCGACCATAGGATGGGTCTGTTTAACCAAGTGGGATAGGTTAATTTGAGCACAAAAAGGGAAAATGACTAGGCTTAACATGGCCCACGAGGGCAGTTAACTTAGTACTTTCTTATGAACAAATGAAAAGTAATGAATATAACAAAATGACAAATTCACCACCATAACAGGAACAGGCAAGCAAAAACTGAGGGTAATGCTATGCAATGCTAGATGTCTAAATCTCAAAATGCACTCACTCGAGGCACTCCTTAAAATGGAGAACATCGATATTTGAGCAGTGATTGAGACCTGGTTCAAGGCTCTAGACAGCACCCCTGCCTTACCAGTCTATAACTCATACCACACTTTTCGACCATCTCACCTGGATCAGAACACCAAAGGCGGAGGTGTGTCCATATTCATTAAGGATATCCACTCCTCCAGGCTAGTTGCACAGCATAATGCATCCAAGGTTATCCAAGTGCAACTAACTCTGGGCAAAACTGCAATCCAAATCATAGATTGCTACAGATCCACCACCATGCCCCAGGATTCCCACTCCTCTTTTCTTGATATACTGGAAAATATTAGGGTTCAACCAAACACCCTAATAATGGGCGATTTAAACTACCCCACCATTAACTGGGAAAACTACTACTGTACCAACTCCTTCGCTCAACGCTTTCTGGAATTCATAAATTCCAATGCCCTGGATCAACTTATCCACATCCCCACCAGGGGCAATAATATCCTAGACCTAATCATTACCAACATGAGTGACCAGTATTCCATACCTGAAGTCAACTCCTCATTGGTCAGATCCAACCATAAGCTAATCAACCTAGATATCCGCATCCCGCCCCCACCCACCGTTAAGGAAACCACGGTAAAAAATTTCTCCAAAGCCAACTTCATGCTTCTTAAGACAGAAATGACAAACTTTATGACACCCATGCAGATGAAACAGTTACGACTGCTGAATCCTACACAAATGCACTCTATAAGCACTTACATGAGTGCATGGATCGTGCTATCCCAAACAGAACCAAGATGCTATCCTCCAAAAAAAGGAAGCCAATCTGGTGGTCCCCTGCCATAAACAAACTCTACAACAGAAGGAAGAAACTGTTGCAAAAGAGAGTAAAATCCCATGAGTGGAGGAGCTCCCTGGTCAGCCTCAGTAAGAAGCTGAGGTCCCTTATAAGATCCTACAAAGCTAGCTACAAAAACAAAATTACCACTGATTCTAAGGGCAACCACAATGCATGCTATAGCTATGTCAAAAATCTCAATAGCAACATCCAGATCTGCTCTGAGTTACAGCACAATGGCATGAAAATTACAGAACCAACTGATATTGCCAACATCCTGGCAGATAGGTTCAGTGCTAACTTTAGCCCCATCTCACCCCCTAAAGGGCCCATATCTATAGAGGAAGAATGCAGAGTCCCTGTAATCACAACTACACAGGTAAAAGCTGCGCTCTCTAAAACCAAAAACACAGCATCCATGGCTGCATTTTACACGAACTTCAAAATGAACTGGCTCCCCACCTAAGCACCATGTTCAATCACAGTCTCACGTCAGGCTTTGTGCCCACTGAATGACGCACAGCAACAGTTATCCCACTCCACAAAGGGGGAGCCACCACTGATCCTGGGAACTATCGCCCTATTAGCCTGACAAGCCTGGTCTGCAAGGCCATGGAACGTATCATCGTGGAACTCATAAATAAAGACATTGGTAATCTCCATACTCTGGACCCCACCTAGTTCAGGTTTGTGAAAGGCAGATCATGCCTTCTGAACCTGATCGACTTCTTTGAGGCAGTCATCAAAGCAATAGACAAGGGTAAGGTGATTCACACAGCCTATCTTGACCTCGCCAAGGCTTTCAACACCATACCCCATTATGGAATTATAGCTAAACTCACTTAACTAGGTATAAATCCCTACATCACAAGATGGGTTGCCAACTGGCTCACTGACAGAACCCACAATGTAAAAGTTGCAGACTCCAAATCTGACTTCAAACCAGTGACAAGTGGAGTACCACAGGGTTCAGTCCTGGGACCTCTCCTGTTTGGTATCTACTTCTCTGAAGTACAGGCTAACACAGAAGGCCTCTGGCTAACAAAGTTCACAGATGACTGCAAATTAGGAGCCATAGTCGAGTCCCCAAATGATGTGGACATCCTACAGAAGGGCCTCACTGAGACAAATGCCTGGCATGTCAGAGGCATGGTCTCAAGCTCAATGCCAAAAAGTGCATTGTCGTCCCCTTTGGTAAAAACTCTTTACCCATAAATTACCACATAAACAGCAGTCTACTTAACGCCAAATGTGTGATAAGAGACCTTGGGACCCAGGTGGACAGTAGTCTCTTCTTTGATAATCACATCACCACAGTAGTCAGGAAATCCTTCTATGTAGCAAACCTCATCACAAAAGGGTTCTCATCCAGGAAAAAAGAGGTCATTGTTCCCCTCTACTCGGCACTCATTAGACCCATTATAGAGTACAATGCCCTTTTTGGAATGTACCTCACAAGACACCTGCAGCAGCTGGAAAGACCACAGAAATATCTCACAGAGAGGATTACTGTCCTCAAACAGATGCCCTACACTGACCATCTCAATAAACTCCAGCTTTACTCTGTAGCATATCACCTACTCCGAGGAGATCTCTGCCTAACATATTAAGCTATGTTAAACCCAGGGCTGTTGGACATGCTACACCTAAAGAAATCCCAATCCCTCCAAGCTACACACTCTAGGGACCTAAACCTTGTCACCACAATAAACAGGACATGCTGGAGGGATAGATTCCTGTCCCAGAGACTTCCTATACTCTGGAACAAGCTACCCATCTATGTTAAGCAAAGTTCCTCATTAGCACTCTTCAAGAAAAATCTTGATGAGTGGAAGGGAAATGGGAAATACACCCCGGGGATCACTTCTGTGGGTCTGCTCAACAGGGGCACAGGAAATTAACTTTCTTGGGTGGCGTAAGCCAGGGAACCTTGTTGACTAGGCTTACTTAGGCCCTTGGCCCGATAGCCTAGTACCTACCGATAAACCTATGAACAGTAAACAGGCAGTGGATGATTAAAAACTTTGTTAAGCAGAATGTTGTGCTCAAATAATTAATGAAAATCAAGTATATCAAATACAAGGTTGAGCAAGTGGCTCTTGAAGGATCTCTTAAAAGCTGACAGTGTGGAGGATTCCTACACCCACTGGGAGATCAGGTACCAGAGGTCTACTGTCTGGTAGCAGAAGGAACCCCATGAAAAAAGATATTCTGAAGGAAGAAAGTGTCTGATGTAAGAAATGTTAGAAAGAAAGAAAAATACAAGATATTTCACAAAGAGAAGACACCTGCACCTTAGTGTCAATGTGTCATCAATAATGACAACAAAATTTTTAACCTTCATCACAAACGTCAGCCCATCACTATTACAGCTAATGGTTGGATTCAAAGCTGAATAATATCAGCACCTTATGACAACAGCCTTACATGTGCTAATCCACGGATAACTGACAGCCATCCAGTTCTGTATGTATTCCAGCTCCTTACTTAGGGAGTCCACAGCAGACATATTGCGTTGAGGGAAGGAAAGGGTAAAGTGTGTTTCATCAGTATAACAATGATATAGAACACATCTCCTTCTAATAAATTGGTATAATGAAACAACTATGGACTTAAGACTGAACATTGCGTTAATCAGAGTGTGAAAGGACAAGAGAATGATGAAATGACCCCGTATACTATCTGACAAGTACTTACTAGTGGTAGGCTGCAAACCATTTCTGGACAAGTAAATCATGGCCATAGAGTAAGTTTGCAAACAATCCAAAAGGATGTCGAGAACAAAGATGTCATACGCTGAGAAAAGATCAAGGAGGACTCAAACTGAATAAGAAGTGCTTATCACTGGACATCAGGAGATCATTCAAGACTTAAATGAGGACCATCTCCATACTGTACCTACTGCAGAAGACAGATTGGAAAGAATAACGAGTGTGATAGCGTTGATGAAACTAATCGAAATGCAAATAGCTGGTCTTCTCAATAAAGTTGCGTATAAACTTATAAACAGAAGGTTAGAGGGTGGAACAATAATCATTCAGATCATCAGGATCTAAATTATGTTGCTTCAGGTTTGGGGTAATCAAGACCTCATTTAGAGTAAGTGAAATATCCTATGACTCATGGAAAGAAAGATTGCCCCAAAAAAGGATGCTTGCATCCAGCTGGTTAACCCAGTTAATAAATGTCTTAAAGAAAAAAGGGGAAAAAGAAAGACAGTTTGGTAAATTACTGAACCAAGTACATCTAGACAGTCGATAGCCAGCCTCATTGGGCATAGGTCTAAAGCAAAGGTAAAAGATCTTATACTTAAAATTAAAGTCACCAATTTAGAATAATTAATCAGCTGCAACTTGCACCAAATCCAAGCCAGAAACGTCACGAGTAATGGAAATATCTATTGAGCTTACTGGAGAAGCAGAACTACTTACAATGACGTGATCCTAACTTCAAAAAAAAAAAAAAAAAACATCTAGCCTTCACTCTATAAGCAAACAAAACACTCTCTAGATTGAAAAAATAAGCTGAGTTACTTTATTAACCAATACAAAGAGTATAGTGCAAAGATGCTGGCAAGCTTTCACAGATAGTAAGGAGCTGCTGGGTAAATGGACAACATGTTTTTTCATTCACAGGTGGGGTAGGAAACTGTGATATGATAAGTTACTAAATGTTACCCAAAAGGCTTACATATGAAAAGTGTATAGAGATTAATGAACTAAGGCGCGGACTACAAGTCCTTGTGTTAGCAGAATCATGAATGTTTCTTTTTAAAGTTTGTCTGTCTGATACGAATTTAATTCTTTAGGCAGACGACTGAGTATAATGAACATAAATCGTTATTGCTGTTGTTGCAGGAATAACTGAGTGCTCATCATAGGAGGAATGGGTATTTTTGAAAACTCACTGCTGAGTTCCTTAGCCAACAACTGTTTTCTCTCTCTTTCTCTCTAGATAGAGACACTGTGTTTTTGTTTTTATTTTTTTTAGAAAGTGGGTGTTGGCCACTTGCCAAACAAACAGTCTGAAATTACATGGCAGGTATTTTGTTCATGCCTCAGAAACTAAGTTTTTTACCTCTTTCTTACCTTTTCGGTATTATTTTCAAGTTTAATATATAATGGCCAGGAGATGGGCTCTGGAAATTTATTTCCAAAGGGACCGTGCAATATTTCTGTGTTTTAGTAGTTAGCCTGTTTGAGGGATAATCAATTTGTACTTCACCATCCTTTTTTCTTATTAACTGCATTAACGTGTCCTGCAGGGTAATGACCATGCTCACAAGCAAGACAACATGATAATGGGTTCAGCAATGTTCGCAAAATGCCACCTCATTGCTAACTGAAGCTCAATAAGCAGGACATGAGTGCAAACACTGCTCCTATATATAACGGTAAATGCCACGGCAAGAAAAGTAACCTACATGTGTGACCACTGAGAAATAATTAATGAGTGAATCCACATACCTTGTATCAATTCTTATTCAATGTTTTTATATTATGTCTAATTAGTTATAATCATTTAAACTGCAAATGTTTTTTGTTTTATTTTTGAAGAGTGTAAAACTATTGTTCTTAAAATGTAATAATTTGGAGCTTTTCTACCCAGACCTCTGCTGAAAATGGGCTTCTTAACCAGCTGGACTTTCCCGGTAATTTAATGTTAATAAATAAATAAAGATTAGGGGAAGGACTTGGATAATTAAAAACATATTTGGACTTACTAGTTATCACCATCTCCAAGACAGAATGGCTACCAACCATGAAATTAGGCCTAACACATTATCTGATTGCTTATAAAAGGTTAAGCTATCATTGTGAGGATTTAATACACAGTAAATTGTTTTCAGGAATGTCTTTTACATATGTTAAAGGTAGAATCACAAAGAATGAGCAGATAAATTTTAAATTTGAGGTTAAATTTATAACAGAATTAGTGAGTTCACACAATAAATGGCTAAAGCTAGTGTGACAACAGTAAGGGGCTGGTAGTCCAACACATACTGCAGTGGTACAGCCATGGGGGGCACATGAGTAATAAACCAGTCTTATTTATATTCCTCTAGAATGGATAAGGTGGTTATTCACCTACGACAAAGTGTTGTTTATACAGATGTAGTATCTACATCCCACCCTCATGCCTATGATGAGCACATTCTAGCAGTAGAAAAGTTGGACTTAAAAATGTCTTGCTTTAACCAGGTTTTAGCTATAATCAATATGTCAGGGTCATGCATTAAAATCCACATAAGGAGATAATCAGATTTATGACAAATGTGACCCAAATTTATTCGACCAAATTTTGGACCATGATGTCCAGAATGTTTTTGGTAATGTGAACAGCAAAGACGTAGATTTCTTGGTACCAAGGCATTCTAAGAAGAATTGCATTCAGTGTCTCAGCCTAAACAAAATGGTTCCTGATAACAGAAAGGTGGAGCATATTACAAGAAAGATTAAGACTCTATAAGTAGCTGTGAAGCATATATCTCCATGGTGAGAAAAACACATACTGTGTGCACCTTTTACATGAGTATGTTTGTGGGAACAAAAAATTAAACATGTGCTAGTTTCCAGGATATTTGACAATTTAAAGACCAGATGCATGTGAATATGGACGTGAGGGCGTATAAACATAGCAATGAGGTGTATGTAGAAAAGACTGTGCCTTCTGCACACATTGCTGTAGTAGAAGAGAACAGTCATAGGTTACGTATTTGGTCATGTCACACTGTATTAAAGGAGTAGGACTGTAAAGGAAGGGAAAGTAGGTATCAAACACTATGGCCGTCATGGGTCTATATTAGAACATTGAATGTTTAATAGTTTGAATCACTAAAGGTCGACCCTTAATGATCGAACTAGTAAAACATCAAATGTTCGTAAAAAATAAAATTCAAAAAGAAAAACTAAAAGGTGTAGCAGGGGGGCAAGCACCCCTGCAACCCATGCTACTTAAATATACCAACTCTGAGACCACACTACATTGAAGTAAATAGAAATCTCTCCTTACAGAGATTTCCATTCACACATTTGAGATTCTGAGTGTTCGCTATCGTCGTGTCGACAATATCTGATTTGATATTGTCGGCTTTCAACAATGTAATATAGACTCGGCCATAACAAGGTTGACAGGCTGACAGCAGCCTTGCTTTTTTTAATAAGGCAAAAGGAGAACACAAAATAAGAAGGTAAGAGCCGTGACAGCTGAAAGGTAAATACAGGGCAATGAGGGTAGAAAAACTCAGTAATGGAGTAATGGGGAGCAGTTTAAAATTTCAGCGGGTGACCCTAGGTGAGAGTGGGAGAGGAGTGTTTGGCTTATTCCTAACGGAGTAGAAACAATCAGTTATGCAAAAGATACTGAGACAGCAGAGAGCAAAACAGACACACTCAGTGAAGTAACTGAAACAGTGGCCTCATCTAAAGAAAAAAGACAGCAGATAAACTATAATGTAAGAAAAAAGAGACTAGCTAGAATACAATAAGAGTTTTATTTACAATAGAGTTTTATTTGAAAGAATATATAATGTACTCTGTTTTAACTAGAACATGCTTAGCAAACTTGCATTAGGTAGTTTTGTTTAGCTTAGAGAACACAGCGATGTTCTATTCTGTTTCAGTTATACTGCATGTGATAGGAGGTCAGTAGTTCTGCAAGGCAAGTAATGCTCAAGAAATGATACTGAAAAGCAAATAAAGCAAATTAACCTAATATTTGTTTACTTTTATGTAAGGGTACTTTTATGTAAGACCACAACAATGTTTGTCTTTTCGGCTTTTCCTGGTTAGAGGTCACCACAGCGGAACTCCGGTCCGCTAATGATTGGCAGTATGGTGCCGAGTTGCCAGCCAGATGCCCAACCTTCAGCGAAGGCACACCCATTCACGCATGTCTTTCGGAGACCACTCGACCGTGGGGAGGACATGCAGACTCCACACAGAAGTCACTCCAGCCGAGAATGGAACAGGAGAACCTCTTGCTGTGAGGCAACAACACTACCGCTGTACCAAAGACCACAATAATAAGATAAGAAAATCAGCTTCAAGACCACAACAATAAGATAAGAAAATCAGCTTCAAGTATGCTTGCATGAGAAATAGGTCATATATTAAAATAAGAAACCATCCAAAGTCTTAGCCATCTAAAATTATTTGAAATTCCTTACATAAACAGACATGAAGATAAAAAAAATATTGTCTGCTTGATTCAATTGAAGGATAATAGCCAAGTAAGCATTTTAAAGGATAACCACAACCAAAACTGAAGAAACATTTTTTTTATCATACCTTGAACTTTTCTGCATTACAAATATCACTGCATTGCTGTAATTATTGTTTTCTAATTTGTCATACCCCCAAAAAGGCTTTCTAGAGGGTGGTCATGCTATGTGCATCTACATCCGTGATGCAATTTTATAAGAGCAAAAGTGATTTCAGGAAGACTTCCCTAATCCCATTTTTTTACCCTAATTAGAAAGAAAAGCTGCTTGATGCACTTGTACCATGGTATCTTGTTAAAGGGAAAACTGCACTGCATGAATTTCTGAGTTTCAGGTAATTCTGAAAGAAAATAGCCATAAAAGTATAGAAAATGTCAAACAAAGCATGCAAACAAGCAATAAGAATAAACAATTAAGAAATATTTTAGTCAGGAACATATTTAGACTGGGAGACAATTTCTTTTATTACTTTAAAGTTAAAAAGGCTCATACCGAGAAAGCTTCCAAACAGATTGCATAACAGAAGTTTCTGACTGGAGGACTTCAGTGATTAACAAGCAGGAAGAAACACATAAGTAATAAAGCTAACATTTTCTTCAATTAAAGTAGACAAACTCGACTAAAAAGAGCCAGAAGAAGTAAACTATATAAGTGAAATATAAGACACAATATGTTAAGAAACACATTACTAATATACAAAGGACAAACAAAAATACACTAAACAAATGCTTATATATTTAACTATATCAGTCACTGCAATGGAAAGAAATGTTCCTAATAAGCTATGTCTAAATTAGAAACTGTGACCACAAAAATATACACATACAGTTTCAAAGAATTATTTGCTAGTATTAGAATATGTGCAAGCAGATGATGGTACAACTGAAAACTTGGCCTGAATAAAATACCCATCCTGCACAGCAAATATTCTTATCCAACCAGTTACTTTATAGCAACAGCATCAGGCTTCTTTCAAATCTTAAACACAATACAAGGTATACCACATAAAGTAGAAGTCTAAATATCTCTTTTTGCAGCAAAAGGGGAAAAGTGTGATGAGTTAACAGAAGGTGTAGTTCAAATAATAATCACATAGGCAGAGACAAAGGAAAATGTTAGAATAATCACTATTATGAAAAATGAAGCAATCTGAGTCAATGATGGTTGTCAAAGAAAAGCTAAGACTGATTCAGAAGCCCCTAGACATAAGGGATATGAATGCTACAAGGATGTAATCACCATTCCAGAATCAAGAAGGCAGTTCCTCAAAGGCACAAAGCTGATTAACCCTTCTTGTTTATAAAATAGAGCCACAGAGGTTGCACATGAGTCTCAACTAAGTGTTGATAAAATAAAAGTGTTGTAAAGGATGTATGTTGTCCATAATATAAACATGATATTTTGTTGAGCAAATGTCTATCATGCAATGCAAATACAATTAGAAGCACCAGAATACAATTTCAAAGGTCATAGAAGCTATTTGAACACAGGTAAGCACTGGGTTATACTGTTCAGTGAACAACACTAATTATCCTCTGGTTATGATTGAGTACTGTACATATCTCACAGAAGAACTAACACATTCCATTTCAGTCAAATCTGTTCTACCAAAAGCTGATAAAATCTCACTAACCAGTATTCCTAAATCCTCCAGACTAGACAATGGGCTGTCTTTTAATAGAATCCAACTGGATAATCTCTACAGTAGCTTATACATTTATCACAGAAGAACATCTCCTCTGTGGCCACTGCCAATGTAAACTGGTTCATGGCCAACAGAGGCAGAGCAATCAAAGCTGCAAACATTAAAGGCATTTCCCAGAAATAACATGTTTACACCATTCTAATGAAATATAATATGGTCACTTACATAGCTAGACTCTTTCCAGCAAGACATATGCTTAATTACACCATTAATAATGTATTTTGCTTAAGTACAACATAAACAACACAATACATTCAGTGCCACACTAGATGAACTAGTAAAAATTAAACTCCAGAATGCAGGACACCAATGCTTGTGAAAATGTTCTCCAGTAAAGATAGTAAAAGACCAAGCACAAGCAATACTGGAAATGCACATCCACTTGTTTATTTGACAAGTCCATTTGTCCATAATTATGGAGTTCATCAGATAGGTACAGTAGATAGAAAGTAAAATGTATATACTGTACAATCAAACATCAAAAATATTCAAAACTCAAAAGGTGTTTTCCCAGAGTGAGTTGGTTTTAGCTGGAACTCCATTCACTGAGACCAGGCTCTTTGCAAGCAACAAATCTAACTTGCCAAGCTAGTTCTTTTGTCTGTAAGGCAGCAGCCATGTCCACTTTGAGGGGGATGATTTTTGATGCAAACTTCAGCTGTGGTCTAATGAGCCCCACAACTTTGAATGAAAGCACTTATCAAATAAATAAGAAGAAGCACTTATCAAATAAACAAAGCATAGATGCAGAATTGAACAAACTTACTGCAGTATTAAGTTGCAAGTCCATTTACAAAGTCAAGCCGTGTTTTCCAGCACTGCTTGTGATCACATACATTGATGAAACATTCTGTCAGCAAAAAGACAAAATGAATTTCTGTACTGATGCCAACAGATAGGTCAAACTAAATTTGTGTTACTTATATAGAAGGCAAGAGCAGACACTTAGCTCTTTACCTTTACCACCCTCAATGTTATAAGGTTATAAAGACAAAGATGACCATGTGATAATGAGGTTGAAGTCTCTGGAGTGTGTGGTGCGGAGGGATTGGGATTTCTTTAGATGTAGCATTTCTAACAGAGCTGGGTCAGACATGGCTTTGTAAGTCAAGCAGAGTTTGCCTCTAAGTGAGTGATATGAAACAGAGAATAGTTGGAGTTTTTTGAGTCTGTCCATATAGGACAAGTGTTTAAGGCCTAGGATCCTCTTTGTGAGGGGCTTTTGTGGCTTCTCCAGTTGTTGCAGGTGTCTATTGAGGTACATGTCAAATGGGGCATTGTAATCAATGACTGGCCTAATGAGGGAAGAGTACAGGGAGACAATGACCTCTTTCTTCTTGGATGCAAAACCTTTAGTAATGAGCTGTGCCACATAGGACTTTCTAACCACAGTGGCAATGTGGTGATCAAAGGAGAGGTTGTTGTCAACCTATGTTCCCAGATCTCTTATAATTTGCCTTCTGTGTTCAGTGGACTACCATCAATGTGGTAATTCATGGGAACCAGGTTTTTCCCAAAGGGGATGATGGCACATTTTTTGGTATTGAGCTCAAGGCCATGGTTCTGACACCAGTCGTTGATCTCAGTGAGGCCATTCTGTAGGATGTCAACATCACTTGGGGAGTTAATAATAGCTCCCAACTTGCAATCACCTGTGAACTTTGCCAGCCAGAGTCCCTTTGTGTTGGCCTGGACTTCAGAGAAGTAGATACTAAACAGGAGACGACTCAGGACCGAACCCTGTGGGACTCCACTAATAACTAGTCAGCAGTCTGACTTGGAGTCAGCTATTTTCACACTGTGAGTTCTATCTGTGAGCCAGATTGCAACCCACCTAGTGACATAGGGGTTGATGCCAAGCCTAGTTAGTTTTTCTATGATTCCTGAGTGGAGAATAGTATCAAAGGCCTTAGCCAGGTCAAGGTAGGCTGTAAGCACCACCTTGCCTTCATCCACAGCTGTGGTGACTGACTCAAAGAAGTCGACCAGGTTGAGCAGGCATGATCTACCCTTCACAAAACCAAACTGTGTGGGATCCAGAGTTTGGAAATTCCCTATATCCTTGTTTATTAGGTCTATGATAATGTGTTCCATGGCTTTGCATATCAGACTCATCAGGCTAATGGGACGATAGCTCCCAGGGTCTGTAGTCACTCATCCTTTGTGGAGAGGGATGACTGTAGCAGTGTGCCATTTGGTAGGGACAAAGCCTGAGGTGAGGCTGTGACTGAACAGAGCACACAGGTAAGGTGCCAGTTCACTCTGTAGTTCATGTAGAACACAACCAGGGATATTTCAGGGACATGATTAAATGTATTCTTGGCCTTGGACAATGCTGTTTTAACCTGTGCAGCAGTAATACTAGGTGCCTGGCAATCTACTGGTAGTGTGATTGGTCCTTTGCTGGGGGAGAGGGGTAAAGTTGGCACTAAAACTGTCGGCCAGTATACTGTTAATATCTGTTGGCTTGGCATAGGAGGTACCATTGTGCAGTAGCTCAGAGCAAATCTGGGTAATGCCGTTGAGATTCTTTACATAACTATAGAAGGCCTTGTGGTTGTCTTTACTATCTGCTGCAATTCTGTTTTCATAGCTAGCTTTGGAGGATTTGAGGAGGGATCTCAGCTTTTTGTTGAGGCTGATAAGGGAATTTTTCCAGTCTTGGGACTTCACCTTATTCTGCATCACTTTCCTTCTTCTGTTGTAGAGTTTGTTTATGGTAGGAGACCACCAGACTGGCTTCCTGTTTTCAGAGGAGAGCATCTTGGTTCGATTGATTTATTTATTTATTCATAAATGCATCCCTGACCGGGATGCATACTGTTGGTCCTGGTTTACTTTTTCATATCTTTTTTTTCAGAACTTCCCCTTCTCTGTTACCTCTCATTGTCCTGAATTTCCATTTTAGATTTCAGAGATAAAACTGTGGCTTCTGCTATCTGGAGGAATGCACCACAATTCCCTAAAGAGCTATGGTACTGAGCTGTGGTCTGCTTTTAACCTTTGTCTAAGCTTTTAAATGCACACATAGTTTGAATGAATCTATGACTAAACAGGCACTTGCACTGAAGAAATACATATGAATAGTTAAGAGAAAACATATTATTTGTTTATTTTTATTATAATATGTCATCCTTACTGGGTTATCTCATTAGCACTATGCTCTCCTCTCTAATCCCTTTTCAAATTCTAGCTGGTTGATTCTCAAATAGGTAAGGGAGTTAAAATAACAGTCATCAGGTTGAAAGCTGATCACACTGTCTACCTAGTCTATATGACAGTTACCTCAGCTATGAAGAAAATGGTTGCCAAGGACTGCTACTCTTTGGAACCTGTTGGCATTTTATTCCTGTGGTAGCCTTGGGCCAAATAGAATGTTCCATGTTTGTAAATAAAGACAAGGCACTTCAATGGACAATGTGCTTCATGAAAAGTATTTCAGCATGGACGATGGATTGAAAGGGTTCTTGACTCCATGATAGATGACAGAACCAGAGACCAAATGAACACATAGTACCCATCACGGTATTACATGTCAGTCCTGAAATAAGGCTTTTAGGCTGGATGCATAATCATATGAAACTGTTAGAGGAAGGCAGGAAAAGCATTTTGAGTCTACCTGGAAAAAAAGCTAGCAGTTATCACAGCTCTTTTTTGAATCATTTAATCATGTCCCTGAAATGTAAATTTTTTTAAGGGCTTAAATCTTTTCAGATAACTCACCCAATTATGACCTGTTCCTATAGTTCAATAGTTCATTTTTTCCAGAGAATGCTCCACCCCCCCCAATAAGGTCCTCATTATTCCTTCTTCCTTTATTTTTTGTGATCTCCCGGACCTCAACCAGTACTTCTAGTCCATACATTTTGGATATTTTTAATAGCCACTTTCTGCATCTCTTTGACCAAATATATCCTTAATAACTGCATTCATCCCTTCAGATATGGTCTCATCATTACCTTATTCAGAGCTAAGGCCACTGTCTTTGAAAATGATAACTCAGGAAATGTATCAAAGTAGCGCCCATAGGTTAGTACTGGGCTAACTCTCCTTGTGGGCCATTTTAAGCCTAGACTGTTACCCCATGTAAGAATCAAACTGTGCGCCATCCTTTGTTGGTGAAAGTTCCCTTGCACCCTTGTGCCAGGGGTGTGCAGTTAGACCTCATCTGATTGAAGGGTGATGGAACAGTGCTCAGTTTTGAGCTTTTTTTATTGGTTAATTTGTTTAAATCAGTTTGTTCAGGTTTGCTACATAAGCACTGCCTTTGTGCAGGTTTGCATTTGTTTTAGCAAAACTCCACAGAGTTTGGCAACCAGTAACTGCTCTGCTGTATTTACCTGATCAATCCAAGGCATATTTTATTTATTTATTTTTATTTATTTAACATTTGTTGACCGGGAAAGTCTGACTAGGTTCCACAGAGCCTGTTTTCAGTGGAGGCCCGGGGAGAAATGCTCCAGATGCATGTCTTTAGAATGTGGGAGGAAGCCGGAGTACCCAGAGGAAACCCACGCGAATGCAGGGGGAACAAGCAAACTCTGCACAGACGGCACCCCAGCCAAAAATCGAACCGAAGAACTTCTTGCTATGAGGCAACAACGTTAACTGCTGCACCACTGCACCACATCTGTTGATATCTGCAAAACTTAAGTAGAATTTTTCACTGTATTTGCACTTTTGAACTGTATTTTTACTATATCACTGCTTATTTGAACTGCTTTTTACTGAACTGTTGCACTTTGTTTGCTGTAGCACAGACTAGATTCAGACCTGCTGAATCTACTTCTGTTTGTATAACTAGAGCATTAAACCGGGCCCATCCATTGTTGGAGAGGTTTCCCCTGCACCCTTGTAACTGGAGTGTGCAGTTAAAACTCATCTGATTGTATGGTGCTGGAACAGGGCTCAGTTTTCAGCTTTTTATGGGTTAATTTGTTTAAATCAGCTTGCTCACATTTGCTGCACAAGTATCACATTTGTGTGGGTTTGCGCATGTTTGTGTAACACGCACCATCGCACACTACTGAGCAGTAATGGATGCTGTTGGTGGTTATAGACACAAACCTTTTACTTGCTCATTTTTCTGGCACTGCACTGCTTATTCTCCATCGGAGGTTTCATGCAATTGTGCTTTATGGTTAAGTGGAACCTTCAGCGCAACTTCTGAAGTAACAACACAAGTCTGACCCACTGAAACTTCATTATTTGGACCTCTTCTCCTGTCCATCTGCCTTACCTGGTTCTTCCTGTCCACTTCCCATTTTTGATCACATTAACTTACTAAGCACTATGGACGGATAATTTCCCACAGTTTCTCCGGCCAGCCTGGTCGACATGGGTATCCTGAGGCAATGTAGCAATTGCCACATGTACACTGACAACCCATGTCTTCTAGTCCACGCAAATTCAATATGTGAGAGATGCATCTATATTATGAACCTAGAATCCAGGCACTCACTCACCAGTCAGTACATCTGACATAAGCTGGTTGTTCCAAGTCACTTGCCCAAAGGTTCCTGGACTTCATTAATTCCAATGGTGCCCTGAACCAGCTGGTTGTCATACTTACAAGGGGCTCAAATATCCTTGATCTGGTGCTCACCAACATGGGGGATCATTGCACCATCCCCAGTGTGTGGCCCTCCCTGGTGAAATCTGACCAGAAATCAGTCCCACTAGAAGTAACTATAACACCAGACCCCCCCCCCCAACAGCAATTAGCCTAAAACCTTCTCCAAGGCCAATTACAACCTCTTATCATATGGCATAAATAGCTTCATAGCCTGACCCCCCACTGATGGAATAGGCACCTATGCTGGGTTATAGACCAATGCTTTATACAAGAATCTGTACAACTGTATTGACTCTGCCGTACCTGATAGAACCAAACCAAGATCTTCAAGGAAGAACAAACCTGCCTAGTGGATATCTGCCATTAATAGGCTATATAATAAGAGACAGAAATTGCTAAAAGTAGGAAGAAACAGTCTCAAAACTGGAAACTCTCACTCCTCAACTTAAACAAGCAAATAAGACTTCTTGTGAAGCCCTCCAAAGCTAACTATGAATCCAGATTAGCTTCCCTAACTAAGAACAACCAGAAGGCCTTCTTTAGTTAAATCTGTATCCTCAAATGAAAAGCCCAGATTTGTGCTGAACTTGTAGTTACCTGTACTACATATACAGTACCTGTGGATATAGTGAACCTGCTGGCTAACAGGCTCAGTGGAAACTTCACCCCTCTGTCCCTGGGTTCCGTTCAGAAGCTCGAAATACTGAAATCTCGAATTTCAGTATTTCAAGCCCAAGAAGCCAAATCCACATAATAGCGAAAGTTTAGAAGCTCGAAATTCAAAACCTCGAATACCGGAGGTATTCATGTAGTAGAGTGATTGTGTGTGTGTGTGTGTGTGTGTGTGTGTGTGTGTGTGTGTGTGTGTGTGTGTGTGTGTGTGTGTGTGTGTGTGTGTGTGTGTGTGTGTCTGTGTAGTAAAACTGCGAAATTCAAAACTTCCAGTATTCGAGGTTTTGAATTTCGCGTTTTTTACTTTTCGTTGTTTTGTGGATTCCACTTCTTGGGCTCGAGATACTGAAATTCAAGATTTCAGTATTTCGAACCTCTGAAGTGAATCCCTGTCCTCGCCATAGATACCACAAAGCATCTCTACCACCTGTCCCCCACCTAGTATCTGTATGGAGCAGGTCTCAAACACCATCTCCAAGGCCAAAAACACAGCCTCAGTGGGATTAGATAACATTCCAGGCTGTGTTCTACATGGGTTAAAACAGGAATTAGAAACACCACTGGGATCTCTTTTCAATCCCAGCCTAAGCACTGGCTTCATCCCAGTGGAATGGAAAACAGCTACCATCATCCCTTTGTACAAAGGGGGTGCATCCATAGACCCCAGGAACTATAGACCCATTAGTCTGACCAGCCTAATCTGAAAAGCCATGGAGCAAATCATCATGGACCTTACAACAAAAATACAGGAAATCTCCAAATGCTCAACCCTACCTAGTGTGGCTTTGTCAAGGGGACATCATGCCTGTTAAACTTGGTGGACTTCTTTGAGACAGTCACCAAAGCACTAGACGAGGGCAACTCTGTGCAAACGGCCTACTAGAATTAGCTAAGGCCTTTGACACAATCCCCCACTCAGGCATCATTGATAAACTCGCCCAGCTGGTTATTAACCCATATATTGTAAGGTGGGCTGCAAACTGGCTCACTGATAGAACTCATACAATCAAAATAGGGGACTCCACATCTTCTAGTAGACTCATAACCAATGGTGTTCCACAGGGATCAGTTCTGGGACCCCTAATGTTCAGAATGTGCTTCTCCGAAGTACAGGCACAAGCTAAAGGTCTGTGGCTGGCAAAGTTTGCTGATGACTGCAAACTGGGAACAGTCACTGAAACCCCTAACGATGTCAAAATCCTGTAAGAAGGACTTACACAGACTAACAATTAGTCTTAAACTTAATGCAAAAAAATGCATCATCATCACCTTCTGCAAGGGTGATGTTCCTGCAAACTGCCACCACAACAGCAATACCCTAAGCATGCATTCAGTGGTGACAGATCTGGGCACACAGGTTAACAACAACCTTACCTTTGATCACCATGTCTCCAAAGGGGTAGGAAAGGCATTTTATATTACTCATCTCAAAATTTAGGGCATTGCCTCCAGAAAAAAAAGGTTATAACCCTCCTGTACTCTTCCCTCATCAGGCCAATAATAGAGTACAATGCTCCCTTTGATAAGTACCTTTCCAATCACCCGCAGCAATTGGAGAGACCACAAAGGTTCCTTACAAAGAAAATTCAGGGTCTTCAGGATTTGTCATATGTGGACAGACTGAAATCACTGTCACTTTACTCTGTGTCATACAGACTACTCAGAGGCAACCCATGCCTTACATATAAAGCAATCTCTGACCCTGCTTTAATGGAAATGCTGCACATTTGTAAGTCAAATGGCACTCAGGTCACTTGCTTAAAGGACCTTAAACCTGGTATGCAACATCAAGAGAACTTGCTGGTGGGACAGATTTGTCTCACAGAGGTTACCTCACCTTTGCAACAAACTTACAATTCATGTTAAACAAAGCCCTTCATTGACCCTATTTAAGTGTAATTTGGACGATGGGATGGGCAACTGGAAATTCACCCCAGGGGTTCCACCTGTATCCCTCTGGGACAGGGGTAATAGGTTCTGATTTTAGTGTTTGCTTGAAACAGACACCCTTGGGAACAAGGGTTGAACTTGGCTACGCTTGTAAGGGCCTTGTAACCTCCTATGATCCTATGAACCGCCTAACATTTTGTGTACCACAAACAATGTTTTCTTTTATTACACCACAATGATATTTTCAGAGTGATAACCCCCAGGTCCATCTCTTCCCTGTCTGATAATAATCCTTGTGTGGATTCTTCCGAATGAAGTGTATAATGTAACATTTCTTCATCATGAACTTTGGTTTTTACTTTTCAGACACATGTCAAAGTCCGTGCCGATCCTATTGGTGACTTCAACCCTCTTCATCACGTACATCCCCCAGTTACATATGGTTAGCAAACCTACTCAGCTTACTGTCTACCTGATGGGTTATACCTGTAACAAATATTCAAACAAATAATGTGCTCCATACAGACACTTATATCTCCCTGCAGCAAAATGGGTGGGGATGGTGCAAACCTCTTTGCTTGGTATAAATGTGTTTGTTTACTCTCTACTGATCCTTATCTATTAGCAATGCATCACCATCTCTCTCCATTTTCTAACAAACCTTGAAACCTCTTACTTTAACAATGGGACTGCATAAAAGCCATACTGAAGTTCATATGCACCACATACACATACAGGCTTCAGTCCACCACCACTGTGACTCTGCCATAAGACTGCACCTAGTTTATTTCTCTCTCTAACGTATTTCTTTTGACTGTTACCTAACTCCAAAATTTGACCTCTATGCTACCTAAAATAAGTCTACTGTATGGAAAATATTTCTCCTCTCATTAAATTGTTTATATGCATTTACGGCACAAGATGAACATGTTCTCACTTCAATTGTATATCTTCATGTATGATGCATGAGGTAAATGTCTACATCATAAGAGCTGCATTGTCCACTGTTATGTACTTTTGTTTGTTAATACTTCTGTAAGTCCTTACATGCTTGTAAACTTCTACTGTGTTTGTATTCTCTTATAACTGGAGCTTTTCTCCCTGGGCATCTGATGAAAAGGGACCTGTGTCCAGTCAGACTTTCCCAGTAAAGAAGTGTAAAATAAAAAAAATAAAATAAATATAAATAAATTGGTAGGACTTGCTTTCACCAACATCATGCTGCTTTTAATACTGAAAGTCATCCATCTTGTATATGTCCATCTGGATTTCCTTTTTCTTACTGGACCCTCGGTCATCTCTTTAGCACAAATATCATAGTTAGTTGGTAATAGCCGACTGGCCCTTTCCAGATAATCTTCCTACTAAATTGATATCATGTTGGCATTTTTTCAGCCCACTGCCAATCAACAAATCTCAAAAGCTGAAGGACAACAACAACCCAGACTCTGCCTATGGGTACCTATCTGACCTTAAGCCCTGTCACCTCTACTGCTCAGGTAACCCTTTTCTTCCTCCCCCTAACATGTCTTTATTCATCCCTCAATGCCACATCAAAGTAACACCCTTTGCCATTAGTTCAACCCTTTTCTATTCAGACAGGTGAAGGATTACTGCCACATAATGTTCCATGCGTATTAATAGCAAAGCTCTCTTTCAGTTTTGTTGTTCTTTTAACTACAACAAAAGCCAGAAATGCTCTTCATGTGATAACATATGTGCTGTATTTAATATAACAACATACCTGTTGCTTTCACATAAGTTCATTCAAAGGGACAAGAAAGTGCATAACAAAATATTTTATTGCAGAATAATTAACATGTGAACAATTCAATCAAATTTACTTATAGAAAAAAATCAAAAATATAAAGTGAAAAGCGTGACTTACACAAAAAGTATTTCCTAAAGTAGAACGTACTAATAATAATGCTTTGTATGTAACTGTCTTTTCTCATTTGAGTGGTTACTTAATAAGTAAGTCAGTGCATGTACAGTCAAAATATAAATATTTATAATTTGTATGTCTGTTACAAAAACTGCATCACAGAGCTAACAACATTTAATTGATTCAACAAGATACACAGTAATATGTACAGCTTGGATATATATATATATATATATATATACACACACACACACACACACACACACACACACAAGACGCAAACATATACACATGCAGTACCAGAACTCTCAACAACCACACTCTCCCCAGCCACACCTGCCACAGGTCACATTAGGCACTGTGGTCATCCAAAGTACACAGACATATATCCCTCATCATCTTGGTGCAAGACATCTGAACAAAGCCAAAAATAACGAGGGACAAAATCCCAAAATCAGGAACATATTTTAAATATTGGTCTTATAAACTTAGAAAGTTGCCAGAATAACAGGTTTTGCATCAATATGTATTTCTAAAGGATATGAAGTTTGAACATCAGTTTGTGTGTCATTTAGTGACATCAGTCCTCAATGATTTGCCAGAAAGCCACAGATTTTATGAGGAACCGATCAAAAATATTTGTAAAAAATTCTACACACACACACTCTCACTTTTGTACTTCAACACACACACACACACACACACACACACACACACACACACACACACACACACACACACACACACACACACACACACACTCTCTCTCTCTCACTCTCACTCCTGTACTTCACTGGATCAGACATCTGTGCAACGAGGAGCTGGTTCATCATATACAACTTCTTCCCAATGAAACACATAAGTCTACATGGCTAAATTGCTAAGTGCACTTATACATTTTGTGCACAGCTCTGCATGGATATGGCATACTGATGCATAGACATCTATGAATCACTGTATTGCACAGTTTTTCTATCAGAGATAACACAGGCTCCAAAGATAAACTACTGCATTTACATGCAGTTCCAAAAACTTGTGCTGCTTAATAGTGGACAGCTGCAGTACTGAGCAGTCAAGAGACTGTGAATTGGGATAACCTTGTAGAGTACACAAGCACTATCTGTGCCTCAGTACGACTCTGATTTTCTTCTACATTTGCGGTTTCCTCTGTAAAGTATCCTGAGCTTTATTTTTCTTTCAGATACAGAAAAACTAAAGGAGGAGCATTTAATTTCATAACTACACTGAAGCATAAAAGAATTTCTGCAGTTATATTATCTTAAAATATATGTCAGTTCATATATATTAATAATGTAAGTTATCAGTCAGTTCATATTATATTTCATAATTCTGTTACGTCTCAGAATTTATTTCATTTTTTCCAAGTTTTTATTGAGTCTATTTAATTTCTGTTACCCGATTAAAGAAAACTAGAAGCAAACATCCTCTTAACCCACAGAAGTATTACTTAAATTGTAAAAAATTAAAGATTGTTTAACAATGACTATGTCTCCTGCAAGTTTGTCTTTTATTATTATGGTTTACTACTGCATTTTTTTTCTACTGACTTCTATGAAGCTTAACAAAATCGTTTTTCGTTTAGACCCTTTCTAGTACCAGAACTCATACCTCTTAACTGTACAGATTTTCACAGAATAACCAAATTTTTGTATCATATTTTTGGTCCATTTTTTATAAAGTGTGGTTTTCTGGCAAATTAGTGGCAAATCATGAAAGACTGAAGTTAGAAATAATGACAGACATTTGAGCTTCAGGCTTCATACCCCTCAGAAAATTCATGCTAATGCAAAACCTGTTATTCTATCAACTTTCTAAGTTTGTTAGAGCAATATTCAAAAATTGCCCCTGTTTTTGGACCTCTGTCCCACTTTTATTTATGGTTTTGTCCAGATTTCTTGCTCTAAGATGTTGAGAGCTATGTACCAGACACTGATTATGCAAAAGACAGTCAGTGGTATAAAGTTGTATCTATGTGATTTGTTCATGTGTAAATATAACTATCAGCGTTATAAACAAAAACAAATTCTAGAAATGAAAATGCAAATTACTTTGTTGAAAAGAAAAAAATCCAGTCTTAAGCATGGCATATCTGCCATTCATTTTTCTGTGTCATACAAACTCCAGTATATCTGCACAGTGCTAAAGTTCAAAGTGCAAGCATAAAACTGACAAAATAACAATAAGAATAAAGTGAACCCTGCTCTATGGTTAGTTGATCACTGTGCTGCGTAGACTTAGAACCTGGAAGGTTACAGGAGGAAACTTTGATTATAAAAGGATGCTAGCACTTTAAGACGCAGGCATTGCTGCTTAGTGATCGACACTTCTCATTCCTGAGAAAAGGCACAATGCAGTTTAGCAGCTGTCAGACAACAGAATTGCAGGATTGGCAGATAGTAGAATGTGGTTTAATGTCATACTTGCACACACAAATCCTCAGGAGAAGCTACAGTGTGCAGGGAAGTTCCCTTCAGAAAACTTAATGCATTCTGCTTGCTGCAGGGCCCTATCTTTGAGATTACATTAGAACCCACAGTGCAGTTTTCATTTAACTATTAGTGGTCCTATACAAACATAGGGATACACTGAATTAACTTATGGGGCTTTGCAGAGACAGAGGTAACAAATGTGTACATAAAGATACAATGTATGAGTCAATGCACCTTTGAGTATTTCTATTTGTTTAAATGACAAGCAGCAAGTCTGACCACCATAAGTCTTTCTTGAAGTCAACAGAGCTCATCAGAAGAGGTAAGCCTGGGGAGGGGGGTCCTCTACTGGCACTGAACAGCACAAAACTTGCCCATATGGGAAGAATATGTAGCTGACAGACTATGGTCTAACCACTGACATCTAGCATAGGGTATGACTGCACTCCTTGAATTAAAGTGCTGTCTACTGACCTGGTTTAAGAGTCGAAGGCAGAAATTTTGCAACAGGAGCAAACTTTAAGAATGCCAGGAAAATTTGGATATGTTTGGGGGTTTGACAACCAGACAGGGAAAATAAACTCCCTGATTTCCAATTATGTCAGGTTAAAGAGCTTTTAAAAGCTGTAAGATGTTTTCCTCTGCCACACTCACAAAAAGTATGGCAGAAAAGTTCTAATAGCTTTTAAAGTCACTAGTTCTAGATAGAAGCGGTTTGTTTCTGCCTGCTGTCAATCTCTCAGCTATCCCTGATTTTGCTGAATGTGCTGGTTTTGCCACATATCTTTGTCCTGTCTCTCATAAAATTTTAGATTTTCTAGTAAATCACAGAAGACTACAGTTGGTCAGTCAAGCCAGACATCAGAGCTTCATGCTTCTTATTGTTTAGAAAATGCATGTTGATGCAAGACCTGTTTTACTATTACATTTTTAAGTGAATTACAGTAATAACTAAAAGTTGCTGCTGGTTTTGTCCTTTATCCTCCCAATACATCTGAATTTGTCCAGAATTCTTAAGTAAAGAACTTGAGAAGAATGCTGCTGCAGCTGTCTGTTTAGCAGCACTAAGTGCTTTACCGCCTTTTAAAAGCAGTAAAACACCTTGTGCTACCACTCTCTCTCTCGCTTTTAATTGTTAGACCATGGAGCAGATACAGCTCCATGCACTACAAAAAGTTATGATATCTCTGATCACAACCTTTGATTTTGCATCCTTGACATGGATGTCAAGATTCCCCTCACAAGCTTTCAATGTGAATTTCTTGGCATCAATGTCTCATATACATCGTACACCATTTCTGATCAGAGACCCAATCATAATCCTCTACATTGCACATAAATGAACATGTTTATAATTTCCAGTGGTTGAAGTGGAATTATTTCAGAGGTAGCAGTATATCCTCTGATCAACTGTTGTTTATGTTCTTTTGTATTGTTTCCAGCCCTTATTATTCTCAGAAACTATCATTTTTACTTGACAGGTTTTAACACAATGGCACTGAGAGTTTGTGTGTCGCTGCTGAGCATCATCCTGGAGTCACAAGTTTGATTCCCTCAGTCTCCACTTGCATAATGTGAGAGTCTGAGCAAGTCTGAAAACATGTGTGCCAAGAATGCTTACATTAATGACAAACAAATAAAATAAAGTATTTTTCATTTGTTGCCATACCTCTAACTGAGGCACACTAATTTTTTAATTGCTTATACATAGTATGGCTAAATGATGTGAGGGCTGGATCTGTAAAAGACAATATGTTCAATGCACTTATCGGGGACCCATTAGTAATGCTGAAAATGTTTTACTGAATGTGAAGAAAAGTTATTTGCATATCTGAATGATATAGTCCAGCAAAGGTACCGGCACTTACAACATGTGTACTAACAACCTGTTTTCAGCAATGTTCCAACTGATTGCATTATGCGGGCCAAAACCAATCTGTACGATGCGACCTGAGCTGCAAAGAGTTGACAGGCTGACTCATTCTTCAGAAGAAAATGCTGTACAGTGGACAGATAGGCTGGATAGCTCAAGAAAGTAATCATCTGAGTGGGCATTTCCGCTAAAATTAATACAGTCAAGATCTCTCTACACAGGTGTGATACCTTATTACAAAATATCTCTGCTGATAAGAAGCAGGTCTCCACTTAGATTCAAGTCTCCATTCCAGTTTCATAAGCTGACAGAGTACAAGAGCAAGTCAGTGATCAAACAAAGGAAGTCACGTTGTCAAGGTGACTAGATCCAGGGCTGATCTCATTGGGTTTATCAGAGGCCAAAAGAAACTCTTCTGATCCATCTACAATGACCATAGAAAGCTATAACCTCTAAACCTCTACATTGCATTGGTTCATGGTCAGGAGGTTATAACTTGAGCAGAACTACCGCAGACCTCGAGTTAGACTCCATCAACACATCAGAGGTAGAGGCATCAAGGCTGAACATGAGGTCAGCAGTATGTTTGAAATGAAAGACTTTGTTTGGAAGGAGTTACTACAAGACAGGAAAACGTAAGCAAGAATGTTTACAGTGAGTCTGGATGATGGTCCTACAGGTCATTGTAGGTTACAGCCATGAAATGATCAACAGTGAGAAGAAAATGGTTCTAAATTTCAATTCATTCTCAGATCAAATATGATTACCTGGATCTCTAAGAATGACTCTGTACACCAAAATATTGTTTCCACAAACAGTCGGGCTTTCTTGCAATTTTAGTGTTCTTCATTCATCCTGAAATCAGAACTCTTTGCTGGGACAAAATAAAACCCCCTTCTCTCTCGCTCCCTTTCTGTCTGTCTCTGTATCTCTCTCACTGCCACAAATGCCATAGAGAAAAATAAAGCTGGTAATGTTTTCCATTATAAAGACACTTCTTCTTCTGGCTTTTCCCGGTTAGGGGTCGCCACAGCGGATCACATATCCGCTCATGATTGGCAGTAGAGTTTTACGGTGTTGAGTTGCCAGCCCGGCACCCAACCTTCCACAGAAGGCACAGTCATGCCTAGGGCCAATTTAGAGTGTCCAGCCAACCTATAGCATGTCTTTGGGATGTGGGAGGAAACCGGAGCACCCGGAGGAAACCCACGCGACCACAGTGAGGACATGCAGACTCCACACAGAAGGCACCCCAGCTGAGGATTGAACCAGAGAACCTCTTGCTGTGAGGTGACAATGCTAACCGCTGCACCACCGTGGCCGCCCTCCATTATAAAGACACTATAACTGCAAATTGAAACAGTTTGCTGGTAATACATATATAGTGGTTCATATATTTTAGCAGGCAAACCCAATGACTTTCCAGTTTGTTTTCTCATGGGTAGACTTGTCCGTTGAGATCCTCATATGGGGCTTTGGTGAAAGGCAAATGCCTTGATAGCATATTGCAGATGATTTCAGTCAAAAACTGCTGTTAACGAACATGATAGCATTTCTAATGAAATTATTTTCTATTGTTGTACAAAGCAAGGCAATTTTTTACTTCATGTTTGAAAGCAGTTCTTTTGTCATCATTTATTTTAGGAATTTGCTACGATCTTAATTTTCAAAGTGTGCTTGGAATCATTTACCTAAGCAGTTTAAGTTGCAGTAACAATGCAGCTGGCATTTATATTTTGTTAATATTTTCTTGCCAAGAATATACCAACAGATGTGTATTATCTTCACAAGAAGTCATGTGACAAAAGGGTTACTCATAATGCAATCATTTTTACAGTAAGTGTGTTGCAATATACTTAGATATTAATTAAATGCATGAAACTTAGCAGCTATTCATTTGTTTCTCAAACTAATTTTAATTATTCTGAAATGAGTGAATCGGTGAAATTAAGAGTAGTTACACTCTCTACCTAATTTAAATCAACACGACCAGTACCTGCACCTACTAGTAGTTTCTTTGCTGGAGATATCCCAGAAATTATTCTTTTTATGTGCAAAAACGGTCACATGGTTAAGAAAATGCTGTTCCCATGATGATTCATTTTACAGTAAAGCAATATTGTCAAAACTTTATTCTCCTGTTTTTTAAATTTCAGCTTTGCAAGCACATTCTCCCCCGAATCCAAAGATTTATTTTTACTATGTTTATTTTTTATTTAATAAATTAATAAAAACAGAGAAATTCAGATGTTATACCCCTCACTTTGAAGGTTTATAAGGATGAATTCCAGTTTGGTTGTTAACTAGTCACACTTTTGAATGGTTTGCCAAATAAATGTACATACAGGCCAGGATTCAGGAAGGTACGGTTCAGAAACTGCCTTAACACAGTGCTGTAACACAAAGGTGTGTGGTACCACGTGTAGCAGGTGCTGTGGTCATGTTGAATGCTAATGATGCAGTTCAGCGCAGAGGCATATACTAATTAGTCATGTGCTCTCTTCCACGGAACCACCTCCATGAAGGCATCTATATGCCTAGTGATTCAAGAAATTGCTCAGTGGTGTTCAACTACCTGCCTCAGCTGTGTATGGGGATAGGGGGGTAGGAGGAGCCATTAGACACCAGGAGAACACACTGGTGACGTGCCTTAACAGCACCAACAGGGATTGGTGGGGATCACTAGACACCAGGGATACAATAAACTTTAACGTCTTAATGGCAAAATTATCATTATGTGGATTGGGGAGTTGGGGAGCTCCGAGATACAATACATACAATAAACTTAAGTACCTTAATGGCACTGACATCATATGAGAGATCAGGAGGCTGGGAGAATCACTAGACACCAGTGATACAATAAACTTTAATGCCTTAATGGCACTGACATCATATGGGGGATCAGGGGGAACCAATAGACACTGTTTATAATAAACGTTAATGCTTTGATGGCAACAGCAGGGGTGGGGGCACCCCTAGACACCAAGTATACAGTAAACATTAAGTGCCTTAACTCCACCAACATCACAGGGATCAGAGGTTGGGATATTGGTGGGAATGACTAGATGCCAAGGAAACAAAATTTAGTGCCTATAATGGCATCAACATCACTACGGGGATTGGGGAGTGGGGTGAATCACTTGACATCAGGGATACAATAAACTTAACTACCTTAATGACCCTGACAATGGTGAAGTGTCTAAGTGTCCACTGAAAAGACACCCTGCTTTTGAGAAATTATGCCATAATGACAATTAAAATATTATGGTGGTCAGAGATGGGAGGGAACAACAGGAGGGAAGACAAGTCAGGAGTACAAGTACAGGGTTTATGGTGTGTGTGTTTGAAAGTGTACTTACATGTATGGGAGAGTGACTAAGGGGACGAATGCTAAAGCCTACCTATGCAGCAGTTTACCACTGCAGTGTGCAGATTAGAAATGACTTGCATATCATGGAAGAAAATATGATTCAGAGCAATGCAAATTGGTCGATAATGAGATCTTACCTTTTCATGACTAACTTGTCTCTGAATTGCAAATTACATTGTGGGAGGAGACCCTTGTTTTCATAACCTGTTTGGCTCATGCTAGACCATTTAACGAATCCCCTGGATGTTGTTTAGCTTTTTCAAGGAGCACAAAGCAAAATTCAAAATTAAATTTAAAATGACAAAGATCTAAACAAGTAAGCACTTGGGAATACAATGCATCTTTGATGCAGAAACCTCTGTTTAACAGGAATAAGTTCTGTTAAGCCTCTGTTTAACAGAATAAGTTCTCAAACAAACCTCAATCATCTATCTGACCCATTTTATCAGTGAAAAAGAACAACTATAAAGCTAACCATTTATAAGAAAAGTGCTTGTTCACCAGACTTCAAGAAGCCTATCATCTAAAATGGGCAAGGCTGAAGTCTATCCTCTGGAGTGGGCAAGGCCCTGGTAGCATCTGCCCAATTACACAGCAGCAGCAACAACCAGAAGGCTTTAAAACCCAATCCAAAAACATAGTTCAGACAAGGGCACTGCAATTCCAATTAATCAATCTTTTTTTTCTTGCAGAAGAAATCTGCTGCCATTTTAAAGAGCTACAGTTTAGATAAATGTATGTTGTTAAGAGCAGCAGAGTTATGTCACTTATTTTAGGCATCACTGCTGCATAACCCTGCTAACATTCAGTCCTTTAGTAATGTGATACTAATGTGCCACGGTCATTCATCCATTGCACAGGGCAATCACCGCTTCGGGCGCTTAAGTAGCAAATGATGAATTATCTAGACCAAGTAGTAGTAACTGGACGTTAGAAACTTTAGTCCTCACAGAACAGGTACCAATTGCTTCCACTGAAGACTAAGTCATGTAGAGGAAGCCATCTTCCTTCTTACTTTTCACATACACTTCTAGTAATGTCTTTCAGCTTTTCCCGGATAGGGGTCGCCACAGCGATTGGCATTGGATTTTTACGGTGCCGAGGTGCCAGCCTGAGGCCCAACCTTCAAAAAAAAGCACACCCATTCACACACACACCTACCTGCATGTCTTTAACTGTCACGACCGTGGGGAGGACATGCAGACTCCACACAGAAGGCGCTCCAGCCGAGAATCGAAAGGGAGAACCTCTTGCTGTGAGGTGACAATGTTAACCACTGCACCACCGCAGCCTAAACTTTCCTTATACACTTTTGCTAAAGTAAAAGAGATGTTAACAAGACTATGATTATTTCCAAGCAGGTAGAATGCCTGTGCAAAATTAATGGATATGTGGTTCCTGCAGAGAGTTGCAAACTGTTACATTTTTAGCTGGTTAGCTGGGGGAGGGGCTCAGAATTCTGTCTTATATACAGATGATTACGATCTTGCCTTTAGCATAACATTCAACAATAACCAGGAGTTTAATAGGGAATTTAGGCTGAACAGTCACAAGTTCCTGCTTTCATGTACCAATACTTCTCCATATTTTGATGGATCTTAGTCCTGAATCTGCCTTGTTTGTGGCACCGGTAATCTAACCTTTCACCCAGCTGTCAAAGTAATACTGGAATACAAATCGACCTTAAGTGTAAGAAATGCTGTAATGACATTATTGGTGGAAGCAATTAGAGCTATTCTAACAAGAGCAATTCTTTTACAAATCACATTTTTAAATATAGGTTTCATTCTTGTAGATAACTTTGTGCAATGCAATTAAAAGATCATTTTAGGCTAAGTAAGATTCCTAATAAGTATATATAACTATCTGTCATAATAGCCTTTATAAACGTCTAGTTCACAAATATGCAGTACTGACAATCAGGCATTGGTGAAGTCTAAAATGTATTCTATTTACAGGGATCTGTAGTAAACAGACAGTCTATATGCACCACTGTTTATTTCAGTGAGTAAAGTAATTGGAACAAACTGGTGCATATGTAAGGCTTGCCATTTATCCATACCAGGACTACACATTAAACTAGTTATTACAAGAGAACCATTGTTTAGCATATGCTTCTCTGGCAAATCTTACAATACCACTTTTTCAGTTAATGTCTTAGTATGCAGGAGACTGCATTATTACAGAACTGGGTCTTTCTTGTGAGGTCATGCAAACTGAAGAAAACAAAAAAAATTTTTTTTTAGTTATGTTTTCTTTTTGAGTTTTCCCATTTCTCCAAGTGGATTCAACCTTAGAACCTCAGAGGTTTGATATATATATATATATATATATATATATATATATATGTGTGTGTGTGTGTGTGTGAGTATATATATATATATATATATATATATATATATATATATAGTAGGGTGCAGGGAGAAAAAGAAATAAAAAGGCAAAAGCAGAAAGAGTGTAAGTTGAAAGGCTTCCAAGGGCCAGCAAAGGCTTATTTAGGTACATAAACAAAAAAGAAGATGGGAAGTAAATAGTGTGGGAAGACATAGCCAGAGAATTGTTATGGCTGGCTTGTATATGCCCTAGGGCCGATAGCCTAATACCAACCTATGATGGGCAGACTTCATCACTGTGGACCAAGGTAGAAGAAGCAGAGCTGAAGGAAGAGTGGGGCAGACTGCCTGCTCAGGCACGAATTTGTAGGCAGATCATACCTCTCAATTGTCAGATTTGCGCAGAATGCCACAATTCTGCCTCACATTTTTCATACAATTGTGGTTTTCTGGCAAATCAGTGTCAAATCCATAAAGACTGATGTCAGAAAATAATTATGGACATTTGAATTTCAGACCATACCCCTCAGAAAATTCATGCTAATGCAAAACCTGTTATTCTAGCAGCTTTCTAAGTTTGTAAGAGCAATATTTAAAAACTGTCAATATTTTTGGACCTTTGTTCTCCCATTATTTATGGCTTTGTCCAGATTACTTTCTCTAAGAGGTTGAGAGGTGTGATGCCAAGCTGACCCTAATAAATAGGGTTTCAATGTTGCCATTATAACAGTTTAACAGTTTATGGTGTCATTAAGCACTCAAAATCACTTACAGACAGCTTGCAAACAAGCAAGTTGTTCTCATTCTTTCTTTCTTTAGATAGTTCTAAGTTGGCTGTTAATTAACATTTTGCATTGTCTATAAGTGAATATAGTTGCTTAATGGCAGCTTGTAAACTACTGTGTTATCGACATACATTTTAAAGTGTTTTTGTTCTGTCTTTAAATGATTGCATAATGACAGCAAAGAGCATTTTATATATGTATATACAGGTTCCTTACAACTCACTGAAAAGTCAGTATTTCATATTCAAAAAAGATGGTTTAGCTGATAAAAAAAATCAGATGATTGCATGTATTGGCTTTTTTCGGAATTAGATTGCGGTACAATGGGAATTGAGGAATTTATACTTTCCCCACTGTATTGCAGTCTTAGAATTCGTATAAATAATTAGCAGAGGCTATGTGTGTGTGTGTGTGTGGGGGGGGGTTACAGGTGGGCAAAAAAAGTAGATTTTGTTTTTATGTAAACCTTTGTGATTTAAAGTATTGGCGGGTCAGCTTTAGGTCAAGTGGTGTCCTAGGCAAAAGGGCTCCACAGCGCCCCTCCCACACCACCTGGTGCCCCCATCCTGGTCTATTTACACCATCCAGATTACTAGAAAAGCGCCCCTGCTAGAGTGGCGCACTAGGCGACCGCCTAGTTGGCCTATGCCTAAGGTCGGCTATGAGTATTGCTTATTCAAATCTTTGTGATTCGAACAATTCTGAGGGTATAACAGGCGAAGTTTTGATACTGCGAGACCCTGATATAGACTGACATGCAAATATATACATACACATGTGTGTGCATGTTTATTTATATATATATATATATATATATATATATATATATATATATATGTACACACACACACATATATTTTTTTAACTAAAAAACTAAACACTGAAAGAAAAAAATGGTTACATTTAAAATATTATTTTAATAATTTAATAATATTATTGAAATTATTTTCATACAAAAGGGGGTTTGGATTTATTGGCCTAAATGTACCATAAAGACTTAAATGTAAAAAGTTTGTGGGCATTCAAAAGCCATGTAGTCGAAAGACTTCATGTCTTTAATGGGTCATTAGCATATAACCAATGGGCCTCCATTACAGGAGGTTTAAGGTATCACACAGTGAAAATGCTAGCTTGGATGGGTTTTTCTTGCAGTTTATATGAGATTTTATACTCCAGTTTCTGAGATGACCTGTGAATACTAAAGATACAGGCTAAAGTGGTACAAAAGAGAAAGAAAGGGGATCATTTAAGGAATGTGGTGGGCAACAGCAATTATACAATGACCGGCCGTAAATATGCAAACACGAGCACGCTGACTGGTCAGCCCAACCAGCGTGCTCATTGTAAATTTGAGACTATAATTACATAAAAAGGCCCAGGCGCCCAGACCTTTTCCATTAGTATATCTCTTTTTTTGAGAGAGAGCAATGGAGAAAGGAAGATCTCCATTGCTTTTTTTAAAGATATGTTGCTGTTATCCAAGTTGAAGAACTCGTATAACATAGCGAGATATTTTAAAAAAACACAACAGAGATCTTCCTTTCTACAGAGAAAAGAAGATCTCTGTTGCTTTTTCTTTAAGGTATCTCGCTATGTTATATGAGTTCAACTCCTATAACATAGTGAGGCATCTTTGAAAAAAAAAAACAACGGAGATGTTCCTTTCTCCGTTGCTACCTCTACACAGCACTGATGTACTGCATAAGTGTGGGAACATGCCTCTTATGCATGCACAGTACATCAGAACTACCCCAGGATACCAGACAGCTGCAGAAGGGCAGCATGGAGGCATTATACAATGCCATTACTTAAGAAAAGTAAGTATATTTTTTTCTTAAATAATGTCATTGTATAATAGCAATAACCCACTTCTGTGTGTGGGTAATGCTGGATTTACCCACGGTTGTCTCGTGACCAAACCACACCAGCCATGGGTAAATCCGGCATTATCCACACCCAGGCGTGGGTTATTGCTTAATTAAACAACATATAATCAGGAAACTGAATGCATATTCTAGAACAATTCTGCAGGTAGAATTCCACAACCAGTCAAGTGCATCAGGAGTCCTGGCTTATTCGTATATATATATATATATATATATATATATATGTGGTTCACTTTATAATCCCGAAATCCTGAAATATCTAATTTCAGAATCTCGTGATCATAAAGCCGAAACCTTAAAATCCCGAAACCTCAGAAGAGCGAATTTCAAAATCACGACTCCTACACTAACCATACACCACACACAAACACATACACAAACCTTCCCCCTATACACAAACCTACACTATATACAAGTTTCGATGCATATTTTCGATGGAATGCACTTTTGTGGAAGTGAGTTCAACAAAGTACGATTCGATGAACCGTGCTGTCGATAAAAGAACGTAGATCTGTATATATATATATATATATATATATATATATATATATATATATATGCAAATTCCTAGATCTTTCAGTATGCCTGTCTTCAGTTATTAAGCTTATAATTAATTTCTAAATATTAAAAGCAAAAAAAAAAACTGCTTCGTAGGCTGGCTCCATTAGTGTGCAAGTTGTGTCTTTGATTCAATTTACTGGCCTGTATATAAGTAGTGGGTCTACCACCAGAGGTGCTGTTATCAAAGGATACAAATGTGCAGCTAATGGTCAACTCTTCTAATTCTGGGAGAGCCAACAGGGTTATCCAGTGCATGAGCATCTTCTGGATGAGACCACAAGGCTGCCCCCAGAAGCAGAAAGTGCTTTCTGATTTGTGCATTAAGGCAAAAAAAGTAAGCACCAAGGGAAATATCAAGAGCCTAGCATTTCTCTGCTAGTTCAGCAAAACAGCCAGCCAGCAGACAGGGAACAACGTTATGAAATCACTAACAGCTAAGGATGACTGCCAGTGAAGAGCAAAATCTAGCCTCCTACTATTCTTGCAATAATTGTGCCCATCAAATGACTAATGCCATTTGGAATGGAGGGCTTCTCCTCTTGGTGACACAGTGCACAGCACACACATGGGTCAGTTCTGCACTGCGGAGCTAGATGGTAAACTAGTGCAGTACTATATATAAATGTAGCTGGTAGAATAAGTCACCCCTAGAGTGACAGAGTGAAAAATCAAGAAAATGTACCATTTAATTAAGTTTGTGGCACAAAAAGAACATGCCCAATCATGCCACTGGTGACATGGATTCTTTTCCTTTTTTTTTTTATTTATTTATTTAGCGTAAAGGCCTACTGGAGAGAAGTATCCCTTTTGGGGATGACCTAGGAGCACTGTCTGATTAAGTGACTTGCTCAGAGTGACAAAGTAGACAAATGGAGGCTGACAAAACCAGCTTGTTAACAACTCATAGATTTAACCGTTTGCACTTGCAAATAACTGCCAGGCAAAGATATTGATTCGGTATTGATCTTCAGAAATTAGAAGCACTAGTCATGGAAGACAGTTGAGCAGTGCAAGATCTGCTCTTTTTTCTCAGTAGCGGGTGCACTACAATAGTGATATCTATCCTATAAGGTAATGGAGGAGTCCTCCCATGGCACCTCATAGAGCTGGGGATGCAGGCTAAATCAGGGTGCTATGGGGAGCTGCAGCAGGTAAATCAGGCCTGTATGGACGGAGGCTGCTGAACTTGAGAAAATTGCTGTAATGAAACAGTCATGCCAGTACCTAAGAAAAAAATCATGTACAAGGCTCTGAGGGTATGGAAATATCTTCAATAATTTTATAAAAAAAAATGGATCGTTTAACTTCAGCCTTAGTGGAGTTAGAAAGAATTGCATATACATGGTTTTATGATTGTTCTATGATCGTACCAACTTTATCATTTTGGTCAAACACATTGTAACAAGTTTATCATGACAGTGAAGCTCAGGAGGCAACTTCTACATTGTGTTGTTCAAGGACAAATAATAATAACCTAGAGTATGGTCTCAGCAGTGACTGCAATGCAAGAAAGCTTCATATCTGAAAGTGAGAACTGAAACCAAAAGCAGTATTTTGTATAGTTATATGTAGTCGGGTAAAAGTTCAGTAGAGATGCCATAAATATGTTCTGTGTTCTCTTTCTTGCCTTTTGAAATAGGTCTGTATAATGGATGGTTCATATTTCTCTTGCTATCTGTTGTAAAGTCTGGATTCCTTATGAAATGTTTTAAGTAAATTAATGTATTATAAGTTTGAAAAATGTAAATGTTTCCAGCTTTTGCAACAGTCCAGAAGGTTAAAGAAATAAACAAGAAATAGGAAGCTTTAGAAACTTTGAGTGCATTTAATATTAAAGTGCATTGTCTCTTATGTGACTTACACTTTAGAAACTTTGAGTGCATTTAATATTAAAGTGCATTGTCTCTTATGTGACTTACACTTTAGAAACTTTGAGTGCATTTAATATTAAAGTGCATTGTCTCTTATGTGACTTACACTTTAGAAACTTTGAGTGCATTTAATATTAAAGTGCATTGTCTCTTATGTGACTTACACTTTAGAAACTTTGAGTGCATTTAATATTAAAGTGCATTGTCTCTTATGTGACTTACACTTTAGAAACTTTGAGTGCATTTAATATTAAAGTGCATTGTCTCTTATGTGACTTACACTTTAGAAACTTTGAGTGCATTTAATATTAAAGTGCATTGTCTCTTATGTGACTTACACTTTAGAAACTTTGAGTGCATTTAATATTAAAGTGCATTGTCTCTTATGTGACTTACACTTTAGAAACTTTGAGTGCATTTAATATTAAAGTGCATTGTCTCTTATGTGACTTACACTTTAGAAACTTTGAGTGCATTTAATATTAAAGTGCATTGTCTCTTATGTGACTTACACTTTAGAAACTTTGAGTGCATTTAATATTAAAGTGCATTGTCTCTTATGTGACTTACACTTTAGAAACTTTGAGTGCATTTAATATTAAAGTGCATTGTCTCTTATGTGACTTACACTTTAGAAACTTTGAGTGCATTTAATATTAAAGTGCATTGTCTCTTATGTCTTAGACTTTGAGTGATTTAATATTAAAGTGCATTGTCTCTTATGTGACTTACACTTTAGAAACTTTGAGTGCATTTAATATTAAAGTGCATTGTCTCTTATGTGACTTACACTTTAGAAACTTTGAGTGCATTTAATATTAAAGTGCATTGTCTCTTATGTGACTTACACTTTAGAAACTTTGAGTGCATTTAATATTAAAGTGCATTGTCTCTTATGTGACTTACACTTTAGAAACTTTGAGTGCATTTAATATTAAAGTGCATTGTCTCTTATGTGACTTACACTTTAGAAACTTTGAGTGCATTTAATATTAAAGTGCATTGTCTCTTATGTGACTTACACTTTAGAAACTTTGAGTGCATTTAATATTAAAGTGCATTGTCTCTTATGTGACTTACACTTTAGAAACTTTGAGTGCATTTAATATTAAAGTGCATTGTCTCTTATGTGACTTACACTTTAGAAACTTTGAGTGCATTTAATATTAAAGTGCATTGTCTCTTATGTGACTTACACTTTAGAAACTTTGAGTGCATTTAATATTAAAGTGCATTGTCTCTTATGTGACTTACACTTTAGAAACTTTGAGTGCATTTAATATTAAAGTGCATTGTCTCTTATGTGACTTACACTTTAGAAACTTTGAGTGCATTTAATATTAAAGTGCATTGTCTCTTATGTGACTTACACTTTAGAAACTTTGAGTGCATTTAATATTAAAGTGCATTGTCTCTCTTATGTGACTTACACTTTAGAAACTTTGAGTGCATTTAATATTAAAGTGCATTGTCTCTTATGTGACTTACACTTTAGAAACTTTGAGTGCATTTAATATTAAAGTGCATTGTCTCTTATGTATTTAGAAACTTTGAGTGCATTTAATATTAAAGTGCATTGTCTCTTATGTGACTTACACTTTAGAAACTTTGAGTGCATTTAATATTAAAGTGCATTGTCTCTTATGTGACTTACCTTTTGCACCAAATGACATGGTGCTTGAGGTGCAGATCAGGCTTTCTAGCCATTAGCGAACTTCTTTTGTATTTTCTTTGAGGAGGAATAATCCTCATAAAATTCCTTTTCCCTGCACTGATGCCACTGAAGATTGTGTGATCTGTAACCTCAGTGGCATCAACTCAGGGAAAAATGCTAAAGGTGGTATAGAGTTTAATGGACAAATGCTGTACATAGGTTCATAGGTTCATACTAGGCTATCTGCCCGAGGGCATTTATAAGCCTAGCCCATAGTTTTGTGGCTTACGCCACCCCTTTGGTTTGGAGAAACTATGCCCATTATTTTGCTGTGCCTCTGTCGAGCAGTGACACTGAGGTAACCCCTGGGGTGTATCTGCGATCTCCCATCCATTGGTCAAGATTCCTCTTGAACAAGGCCAGCGAGGTGCTCTGCCTCACATAAACCGGGATTTTGTTCCACAGCATAGGGAGTCTTTGGGTGATGAATCTATCCCTCCAGCACGTCCTATTGATAACCGTGTCGAGGTTTAAGTCTCCCGCCCTTGTGGCTCTGAGGGATCTAGATTTTTTGAGATGAAGCATGTTCATCAAATCTGGGTTTGACATGGCCTTGTATGTCAGGCATAGGTCACCTCTGAGCAAGCGGTAAGCAACTGAATATAACTGGAGTTCTTTCAGTCGGGCAGCATAAGACAGATCCTTTATCCTTTTGGTGAGGAACTTTTGTGGCCTCTCCAGCTGCTGCAAGTGTCGGGTCAGATACATTCCGAATGGGGCATTGTACTCGATCATTGGTCTGATGAGTGATGAGTATAGGGAGACTATGACTTCCCTTGATCTAGATGTGAATCCCTTCATGATAAGGTGGGCAATGTAGAAGGTCTTCCTAACTACTTTAGCAATATGAGTGTCGAATGAAAGGCTACTGTCAACCTGGGTTCCCAGGTCCCTAATAACTTCTTCTGTGTTCAGGGGATTGCCACCTATATGGTAGCTAGGGGTAACCTTATTTTTCCCGAAGGGTATGACTATGCATTTCTTGGCATTTAACTTTAGGCCATGGCTCTGGCACCAGTTATCTGTTCCTGTGAGACCCTTCTGAAGGATATCTGTGTTGGATGTGTTTTCAACTACGGCGCCCAGTTTGCAGTCGTCAGAGTTGTGTCCATTAAAGCCTATGGACCACTGCTTTACATGATGTCACTGAGGAAAACGTTAAATTTATTAGGGCCATGGCTTCAGTAAAAGGTTTACAAAGCTTTTTATTGAAAAAAAAAAATTCCCATATAACTTAGTTTTGACTATGGCAAGATGTACTGTGGTGCTTAACTCTCCAAATGCCTCCATGCAATGTTAAAGTGTGACAATACACTTTACATTCTTCACACAGAATGTGTATTGTCAAATACTGAAACACTTTTATTGCCAGTAAGAATGTGAACAAAGACATTGGGGTGCCATTCCCATAAATGTGTTCAGAGCCACAGCCTATACACTAATAAGAAATCTCCAGAGGAGATTTGGGTGGTCCAATGAGTCATGTTCAACTCAAGAATTAGTTAAAAAAAATCCTAATTTCTTATGAGACTGTGCAACATCAGAATATATTATATTATGTTAATTAAGGGACACAAGGGTTGATCACTGCAGAAAAAGGTACCCCCTTTGCCAGGGCTTCTGAGTTAGTTTTATATTACTTTTCAATGAAGTAGTCCATGAATTAATCAAGCACTGACAGACTACACCATAACCCTTCAGAGCCCAGAGAAACACAATAAAAACATTAACATGGAACTGGTAAGCTTATTATATTTAAAGCCTAAATTAGTTAGAAGTTCAAATACACAAGTTTGCATCATATTTAAGGAACCTTATTGAATCTTTGATTATGTATCGGAGGTGAGAAAATTAGCCTAGGAATTATGCAGGGTTTCAGCAAATGTTAGAGACAGGATTATGTGCGGAGTGAATGATGACCACATAAGAAGCTTGTCTGAAACTAATTTCAGTTTTGAAAATATATTAAAAATCACTTTTGAAGTGGAAGCAGCAAACAAAAAATACAAGACTTACATATAAGACAGACTGCAATAAACTATTATAAAGTTTAAGAACAGAACTGTAAAGGGTTGGGTGAGCACTGAAAAGTAATACAGCCACCAAAACTTACCCACATTAAATGTGCCTTGGTATACAGCATATGACTACAGATCACAAATGTAAGCAAGAAAACGTCATGCATGTGGCAGATCTGAGCATATAGTAGATTGTAAAAAAAAAAAAAATGAAGACAGTGTATGTTGCAATAAATGGGGGGGGGGGGGAGTTTAGTACTTACTGGTCACACTATGACCTTATTGATGAAAGCAACAGAGAGGATGAAGGGTAAACATTTCCTTTATAAAGTATGCAAATTCAGAATAAGCAGAAAGTCATTCCATTAAAGTTAGAAATGACATCTGAAGGAATGTCAGTACTATGAGAAGTGACACCAAAATGAGTGAACTGAAATCAAAGGAGTAACTAAAATAACATCACAGTGAACTGATATTGTTTTAGCATCTGGGGAAGCCTGCAAAGATACTAGGAGAAGCAGATATGAAAGCAACTTAAAAAAGAACAAGAAACATTACATTTGATGACTGTTGAAGGTACTGACCAAATTTTTTGGTTACAAGCTAGATGAAAAGATAAATAAAGCACATACATTCTAAAATTGAAGATTTAGATTTTTTTTAATTAAACAGTTTTAAAAAAGAAACTGATATGTTAAAAATGAACCCCAAATACTATTCAGACACTAATCTTAAATTATTTTCAGAACCAGGTGAGTTCTTTATTCGACATAAGTTAGGGTAGAAGAAAATAAGCTGACTTTGCAAAGAAAAAAAAAGAAATAACTCCAGTGAAATATTCAGAATGTGCTACTGAAATGTTAGCAGATGCATGGTTATTAGAAATTAACTGATAAGCAGCTATCTTCTGTGTAACAATACCCCATTACTAAAGACAATGACCTTTTCATATTATTTCAGGGGGAGTTCAGTGGTTTTCAGAAATGGATCTGAGTTGCGTTTGTCAACTAAATGTTTTGGATCAATTTAACTCACAAAGACAATTTACCTATAACTTTTTACCTTAATGAGTATCATATGTACCGGTTTTAACTCAGTGCATATAGAGAATCTCTTACAAGTTGTGCAAAATGTTGTTGCTTATAAGGTAATTTGTTTGTTGCTATTTTAAAGGCTCCTTTTTACTTGTACTTATTTCGACTTGATAAAGCCTGGAATGGTCCAGGCGAAAGCGCTTGTCCTAACTCTGTGTTTTTTACTTTTGTACAAGAGCCGTTTGGTGAATAAAGATTGGTTTTCAGCCCATATTCTACTGGAATTATTTGAATCATTGTCTCTACGGGTGATCTAAGTATTAAAATAGAAAATGCACCCATGTGCTTTAAGAAAAGTAAATGTATTGTTAACAGAACTACAAAACTTGAGAACTGCTATAGATGCACATGGTTTTCGACCTGCAGAAACTAAAATAAATCTTATTAAACTGAAAGTATGTTTGGGTTTATTTGTTTATTATAAAAGGGTCTACACAAACATATATTGTTTAGCAGTTCCACATTTATCAGACATAGTCTATTATACATGCAAAGCCACGCCTATACAACACATGAAGCAATGGTCTAAACTACATGTGAAAGCATGGTCTACACGACATGTGAAGTCATGATCTAAACTACAAGTAAAACCATGGTCTGTTTCTTCTCTTTTTGTTTTGTTTTTACTTACCACAGATCATTTTAGTGGATTTTTTTTTTTGGTTTTTAGAATAATTATATAATTTTATATGAATTCTAACATTCTTGTGTAATTTTTTGTGATGCTAACAAACTTACTCATGCATTGTTATAGTCTTATATTATTACAAATTTTGTATCTGGTGTCATCAAGCTGAATGTGTTTTTAGATATTTAACTAATGTTGCATTTACATCTGGCATTTACACTTGGTATTCATATGTGCACATTTCTTCGATTAAGACCTGCTTGTCTCTTTAAGGATGCCATTGTAGATAAGCATAACCTTACAGTACATGAAGCACTTCACTTTTTAATTGTACACTCCTGATGTAGTCCTTCTGTATTGGATGAAAGCACTTAACATTTTTATTTTTAATAAAAACAGATTTTTTTTTAATTTACAAGCTTTTTGCCTCCTGAGAATTTTTCCCATGCAAATTATTTATTGTTTTATTATAAAAAGGTCTCAGCAAATCATACAATTTTGTTAAACCACTTGTAGCAATTATTATACAGGGACATGAATGAGCATAGGAAATAGAATTTCAAAAGATAAAAATTCTGCAACACTCTGCTAACAAGATGATTGTCTCCTTTGACGCTTTACTGTGTGCTGTAAGACCTGTACTTGTATACAAAATGCCTGATGGTTGTGTGATTGTGTGAAAACCCTTGGTTTTGTATGCCATATGTCGATGTCTGGCCGAAAACCTCAGCCTCTCCACAGGCTACGTGCCCACAGAATGGCACACAGCAACAGTTATTCCTCTCCACAAAGGAGGGGCTACAACTGACCCTAGTAACTTTTGCCCCATAAGCCTGACTAGCCTGGTCTGCAAGGCTATGGAGCACATCATCATGGAAATCATTAACAAAGACATTGGGAACCTCCAAACACTTGACCTGACCCAGTTTGGCTTTGTTAAGGGCAGATCATGCCTACCAAACCTGGTTGACTTCTTTGAGACAGTCACCAAGGCCATAGACGAGGGAAAGGTGGTTCACACAGCCTACCTTGACCTCGCCAAGGCTTTCGACACTATTTCCCAATCAGGTATTATAGAAAAACTCACCAGCCTGAACATAAACCCCTACATCACGAGATGGGTTGCCAACTGGCTTACAGACACAACTCACATGGTAAGAATAGCTGGCTCCAGGTCCAACTCTAAACCAGTCACAAGTGATGTCCCGTAAGGCTCGGTCCTGGAACCCCTACTGTTCAGCATATACTTCTCCGAAGTACAGACAAACACAGGAGGACTATGGCTAACCAAGTTCGCCGATGACTGCAAACTGGGAGCCATAACTGACTCTCTGGCTGACACAGACATCCTCCAAAAGGGCCTTACTGAGATGGACACCTGGTGTCAAAGTCATGACCTCAAGCTAAATGCCAAAAAATGCATAGTCATCCTGTTTGGGAAAAACAAAACACCCATGAATTACCACATAGGTGGCAGCCCCCTTAATGCAGAAGAGTTAGTAAGAGATCTGGGGACCCAGGTAGATAGTAATCTCTCCTTTGACAATCATATTGCCAAAGTAGTTATGAAATCCTTCTATGTGGCCCATCTAATTACTAAAGGGTTCACATCTAGAAATAAAGAGGTTATAGTGCCCCTCACTCATCAGACCCATCATAGAGTACAATGCCCCATTTGGGATGTACCTCACAAGACACTTCCAACAGCTGGAAAGACCACAAAAGTACCTCACCAAGAGGATTACTGGCCTCAAACATATGTCCTATGCAGCCAAAAAATTCTGGCTGTACTCAATGGCATATCGCTTACTCAGATGTGATCTCTGCCTGACTTACAAAGCCATGTCCAACTCAGAATTGATGGACATGCTCCACCTAAAGAAATCCAAGTCACTGCGAGCCACACGCTCTAGTGAGCTAAACCTCGCCACAACAATAAATATAATATGCTGGAGGGATAGATTCCTGTCACAGAGACTCCCCATGCTTTGAAACAAAATTCCAAACTACATTAGGCAGACCCCTCACTAACACTCTTCAAGAGAAACCTTGATGAGTGGATGGGTAACAGAAAATACACCCCTTGGATCACTTCATTGGCTCTGCTTGACAGAGGATCAGTTAATTAATCAATGGAGTGGCGAAAGTCGACACACTCTGGCTAGGCTTATAAATGCCCTTGGGCAGATAGCTTAGTACCTACCTATGAACATGTAAAGCCATGGTCTATACTACATGTAAAGCCATAGTCTAAACTACATGCGAAACCATGGGCTACACTACATGTGAAGTCACGGTCTAAACTAAATACCCGTGAAGCCATGGTCTATACTACATGTGAAGCAATGATCTATACTACACTACATGTGAAGTCATGGTCTAAACTAAACTACATGTGAAGCACTGATCTAAATTACATGTGAAGCAATGATCTATAGTGAAGCCAAGGTCCAAACTACATGCAAACTATCCTGCATGATTCTTTGGAACTTTTTTTTATAGATGTTCATTCAAAGGGGATGTATATGTATGCCAAGAATTTCTCGACATCTAAAGCTATCACTTGGTAAAGGAAGGCAAATATGCTAGTGTCACATACTGGATTGTGTCTCATTTGCATGTAATTTGCAAACGTTAACTAATGACCACTTCATTTCATTCTTCCTCTAATGATGAGACAGACAGAAGGACAGCGAGGCAGCCTTTGAAAGAAGAGATGAGGAACACAGGTGTAGCCAGTATATTGTATACTGACACCTGAGCCTCATACTATTACCTACCACAGATGTAATATTTAAAAATATAGATGAATCTCCAAATGTTGCCCCAAAGGCTTAAGAAAGATATACAACATTTTCAGCTGTTGCTTCTGTAATTATTAAAAGATAATTGCTAGATGGGTTTTCCTATCAAAATATTTTATGTGGCGATCTATGTGGCAGATTTTACATCAGACACTTATGGATATTCTGAGTTTTGTCAATCATAATGTTTGTGACAGATGCTCAAAAAGCAAGCAATCAGTTTGTACACAGCATACGTCTGGCTACATCCTTGATAAGGAAAATGAAAGATGTAACTGTGGAAGCAAAACTAACGATTCTCATTTATCTACATAAATACTCCTCGTGTGACTGTAGGTTTGTCTGCAGACAAAGTACATATGCCACAAAATCTTAATTCAAAACAAATGACATACTGCTATCAGATGAAAATCCCCCACCCCCCTAAAAAAAAAAAAAAAAAAGACTGTCTCAGATGTAGGCTTTTCATAAGAATACCGAGCAAAAATACTAAGCTGAGAAGTTCTTCTGGAGATGAAGCACACATGAGGAACATAAGTAAGACGGAATTGCATGGATCACAGAAGCAGCACTCTAAAAATGGAACTAGAAAGCGCTACCATAGCAATAACCAAAGAGTGGGTGTGGTATATTGAAGACTTACCCACAGTTGGTGTGGTTTAATCACAAGGGTGAACTTTTGGCTCCATCTGAATTAAAGTTTATTTTCTACTACAGAACTGGGTTCTACATATTTTTAGTGGCACATCCTTTCCATGTGCGTATAGAGCTTGTTTGTGTTTTCTCTGACTTTGAATTTTCAAGCATTTTTTTCCACACCTTTAATTATTTAAAAAAGAAATTGCTTACTTTTCTTAAATAATGTCTTTGTATAATGGTGCCGTGGTGTTCTTCTGCATTGTTTCTGTATTCTGCCTCTTTGTTGATGTACTG
>NC_056747.1:323155754-323158254 GCF_019279795.1 Protopterus annectens | reverse complement strand
CTTCCTATACACCTGGCCTTACTTCCCTTCCATCTGGACTCTTGCACGCACAATATATCAACCTTCCTTCTCTCCATCATATCAGCTAGCTCTCTTCCTATACCAGTCATACTGCCAACATTCAAAGTTCCTACCCTCAGTACTACACTCCTAACCTTCCTCCTCTCTTCCTGCCTTCAGGCATGCCTTCCCCCTCCTCTTCTTCTTTGGCCAACAGTAGCCCAATTTCCACCAGCACTCTGTTGGCTAACAGTACTGGTGGCGGTCGTTGTTAACCCGGGACTCGACCGATCTGGTATGTAATTATGAAATGTTCTCTGCATCAGTAATTTTTGGCAGAGGTTTTACGCCGGATGCCCTTCCTGATGCAACCCTCCCCATTTACCCGGGCTTGGGACCGGCACAAAGAAATGCACACACACACACATATAGATATATATATATAGATATATATATATATATATATATATATATATATATATATATATGTACACAGACAACCCTCTCCTCCTCCCAACAAATTCCAACACATGTGAGAGATGCAACCATATAGCCAAACTGGAGGCTAAGCTCTCTCAACTCAGTACTGGCATAACCAGTCAGGAGGAGAAGGAAACCACACTCACTACAATTCCAGTCTTACATAGACCTACCACGACAGCAAACCAAACACAATCACACAAAAACATACTTGGAGGCTCTAAATAAAGATCTGCCTAAACAGCAGAGACCTCCAAAGCAGACACCCAAGCAACAGCTACCCCAAAACAAAACACGTGCAACACATATCTCACAGTGTGCCGAACAGTCACAGCCATTAAGGCTAAACAACACACGTGATACACTTGTAATAGGTGACTCTATTGTCAGGCACACTGATGTCCCGCTCACCAGGCTGAACAAGGAGAAGGTCATGGTGAGCAGCCTGTCGGGCGCTAGGATCCGCCACATAACACAAGCACTCAGGTCACTCCAAGGCAAGTACAAATATGACTCAGTCATTGTCCATGCTGGTGTGAATGACCTGAGACGTACCTCCCTGGACTACATGAAAAGAGACATAGAGGAGCTCTCTGAGCATGTAGCCCATGCCGGTATGACCCTGACCTTGAGTAGCATCTTACCCTCACCAAGAATGATGCCACAATATGAAGACAAGATGATCAATTTCAACAATTGGCTTAAGTATTGGTGTCATTCAAAGGAGATCCAATGCCTGTCAGCCTGGGATGATATGCTCGACAAGCCACGATGCTTCGCTAAGGACGGCTTGCACCTGTCACCCCTGGGCTTTTGGATATTGGCAAAGGCTCTTGCTACCCCCATAGTGCCCTTTTTAGGCAAGGCTCAAAAGACAAACCCACCTCCATTGGTATCACAAGGGATAAGAAACTAAGAGTAATGCTACTCAATGCCAGAAGTCTAAACCTCAAGATGCACGCACTCGAAACTCTCCTTAGCATGGAGAACATCGATATCTGTGCAGTAACAGAAACCTGGTTCAGGGCTCCCGAGGGCACCCCAGCACTACCAGGTTATACCTCATACCATGCTTTTCGGACCCAAAACTTGGACCGAACTACAAAAGGAGGGGGAGTATCAATATTCATCAAAGATACCCACATCTCCAGGTTGGTGGCACAGCACAAAGCATCAGAGACTATCCATGTGCAACTAACAGTGGGTAAAACTGCCTTCCAGTTTATAGCCTGCTACAGACCACCCTCCCAAACCCAGGAACCCCACTTGGCCTTCCTGAGAACACTGGAAAATATGAAGGTCTCTCCAAACACCATTATATTGGGCGACTTCAACTACCCAAACATAGACTGGGAGCATTACTCTAGCTCCAACACCCTAGCCCAAAGGTTCCTAGAATTCATAAACTCAAATGCTATGGAACAACTTGTTACCACTCCCACAAGAAAAAACATACTGGACCTGATCATCACCAACATGGGGACTCTATGCTCCAGACCAGAAGTGTATCCCTCACTGGTAAGATCAGACCATAAATTAATCCAACTGGATATTCACATCCCGACCCCACCCCCTGCCCAGAAAACCACAGTGAAAAACTTCTCTAAAGCAAATTTCACACTCCTCAAAACCGAGGTGGAATCCTTCAAAGCCCCCGGGCCTGTGGAAAATACGGCCCAGACCGCAGAATCCTTTATAAAAGCATTCTATGAACACCTTCAGGAATGCATGAATCATGCAATCCCAAATAAAACCAAGACCCAATCCTCCAAAGGCAGATGTCCTGTCTGGTGGACCCCTTCCATAAACAAACTATACAATAGAAGGAGGAAGCTACTACATGATAGAGCAAAATCCCAAAAAGGGAAGGCATCTCTGATCAGTATTAGCAGAAAACTACGGGCACTCATAAAATCGTCTAAGGCCAGCTTCCAGATAAATATTGCACAGGACACTAAGGATAATCATAAGGCTTTCTTTAGTTATGTTAGGAACCTGGGTGGGAATTCCCAGATATGCT
>NC_056747.1:323110754-323148254 GCF_019279795.1 Protopterus annectens | reverse complement strand
ACAAACTGGAATTTGGCACTGTCTGCTATGTTGGCTTACAGTGTCAGAGCTTGAGGCAGTCAAGGGCAGGGAAGAGGTTAATCTATAAGAGCATGAGTGTGCACCCAGGCAGCAGGGCATGCCATGCGCTGATCCTGATCAGCACCATTGCCCATGGCTTTCTCAGCACCCATGACTGGGAATGGTATAGCATGCGTGCCCACAGGTGACAGAAAGGGTAGAACTATGTGAATGTACATGTGCAGCCTGGTGTGGCATCCAAGGTGCTGAACTAGAGAAGTCCAGCTGCCCAAGGTCTGAGTGATACTCACAACTCGGGATGGCAAGCTGCGTGTCCATAGGTGACAGTGATGCTGTCTCACTGATGGTCTGACTTGGGACAGTCTGTAGTAGAACTCCAAGCATCCAGATTCTCACACTGCCATGGAAGGCAAGGCCTCAAGGCAGAACGAAGGGAGATGTTATGTGCCTTATGGAGGCACCATGGAAATAACCATGTCCCTGTACTTCATGTCACTGTGTACATACTGTACATCACCACAAAATTCAAAGAATACATGAATCTACTCCACAATGCTGCCATTTGTGCCTGGATCACTAATGTGCAGACATCATCAATGCCACATATTTTGCCACATCAAGGAGGGTATCAGAGTCATTATGGTGCTGCCTAACCCCACTCATAGCTATTCCCCATGGTGGGTATCTGCATCTCAAACATAGTGAACATTTCAGATGCTACCTGTAGTGAAGACACAGGTGGAACCTGTGAAGGGCTCTCAGATGCATGTTTGCTGTGCACTGGTGAGGTTGTGTGCTCAGCCTTGACAAGGACCTCTATAGTGGTGGATGTAGGTGATTCCATTCCCCTATGGTGTTGCAAACAGTGCCACTGTGTTACTGAACTATGACATTTGCTTGATGTCACAATCATCAGACACAGGTGCCCTGTTGAATTCAGCCTTAGTGCCCTGTTGTGCTGGACTCGCCAGCAGTAGAACTTATGAAAGGAACACACAAGATAGTACTGTCTGAAAACATATCATGTCTACAGCTAGTGGAGTTCAGCTTTATTGGCCTATTTATTTCAATAAGGACTTTTAAAAAGTAGAACGTCATTGGACATTCAGAATCCATGTAGCTTTAACACTTGTATATTATTTAAGGGTCATTTGCATATTTCCCATTGGTTTCATTAAATGAGGTTGAAAGTATTTCATATTACTGTTTAAATTTCAGTAATGATTCAGTAGACTTGCAACTTTACAGAGTTAAGGATGGGGTCCTACCTGGTAAAGGTATTTCAGCATGAAAAAGAAACCTTGTGGTGGATGTCAGTTACACCAAAGCAGATTTTTTGATGTACATAACACTTCAAATTCATGTGATCTATGCCCTCCTTCTCCCAGGCATTTGAAATGCAATATAACTTATTTATTTCTTATTTATTTACTTATTTTACATTTGTTGACCGGGATAGTCCGACTGGATAAATGTCCATTTTCAGCAGAGGCCTGGGGAGAAAAGCTCCAAGGTGGAACATACAGTAAAAATCACAAAATGATTACAAGTTACACACAGTTTCCAGGCTCCAGTTGAGTAAGCAGGTAATAATATCATACATTTTTAAAACAGTGTTGACAAATTAACTAGGCAATGTAACATGATTACAGACTATAGAGGATGATCTAGTCAGGTTTTGAAGAAGGACATAGCCAGTGAGTTTTAAAGTATAGCTTGGGGGGTTTTTTTGAGCTGAGTAAGAGAAGGTTCAAGAGTAAGATCAGCAGGAAGAGAGTTCCAAGTTTTGCCAACAGAGTTAGCAAACAGAGTCCCCAGCAAAGTTGTTGATTTTGGATGTTTGAACCATTAGTTTATTAGAAGAGCGAAGTGACCTCATGTTGCTATAAGGGTTGATGATATTTTTAAGTTAACTTGATCACATAAGTAGCTGTATATCAGCACAGTCCATACTACAGTCATTGCAACTCAGCATATGTATATATACACACACACACTTACTTTCCTCAGATACTGAATCTTCTTTCAGAATGGCATAGCCATTGTTACCTTATAAGTAACAATTTGTTCTTCAGTTCACTATTACTGGTTATTCACACAACTGAGCAGTATGTTAGAGTAAAACGGCACACGTAAACTGTACTTACAATGTCAATAAGAAAGGGCTGGGTAAAAACAGTAAGCATAAAAAAATCTATGGACCCACAAAAAACTTATAAGGTGCCATGCCTACCCATGCAGTCACATTATACTGCCATTTAATGGAGTAACAGTAGATGACCAAACATCTGCTTCTATAATCAGCTACTGGGGATGTCTGGCGTATGACTAGTTCCAATGGGCCAACTGTGTATCTGTTCAAGCTATCTTTGGTTTCCGCCACAATGCATACTTTAAAGTAAGGAGCATGAGATCGGTCATGTCATGGCATCGAGATTATTTGCATTTATGTGCAACTTTTTTCATAGTTAATGCTAGGTGAGCTGCTGCTTCAAATTCTAATGATGAAAAATAACTAAGTTGTTGGTAAAAATCTGAATATGTAGTAGGGTACTGCGCCTATGAGCATAGCAAACTCAGAGGCAAAGCAGTAAGAAAGATCAACTAAGCCAGGACATTAACTGGTCGCTTTTACAGCATTCATTTTTTCTTAACACTACATATGATTTCTGGTGTACTGTTTGCATTTCTCAACAAAAGATTTGCATTTTGTTTTATGCCAATATACTAAATAGCTCTGGTATTGCACAGAGTTTATCTTTCTGAATTAAGGACACAGGTTTAAATCTACCTATGTCAGTAATGGTCTAATACCTTACACAATGACTACTCAGTGAATTTCCTGACATGCAGTGTAGATAGCACCATTAACATAAACGGAAGAACTGGTATCATAGTGTCAGCCTTATATAAGAGATCAACAGCACTGAAGAGACGGGAACCCTGAGTGGCTAACCTAACAGTTGAGTTCTAAATGGATGAGATTTCATCTGACAATTTAAACCCGATGATCTTCTTTCATATCACTGTTATCTGAAGAAAAGCACTGCTGGTGAGATTTTTTATTTTTTTATTTGTGTCACAGCAGTGATAGCATTGTACATGGTTTAATCCCCTTCCTTCACGTTTTCAACCAACAGCGTTGGTATACATAAATCTGGTGGGCTGTGGGGGGCTTGCACTCACATGGATCTTTACTTTTAAAGTTTCATTGGGATGCATTATCAGCAAGTTAAAGTTGACAAGTTGAATCCTCCTCACCAAGATGGATCTCAACAGTACATAGCTGAACTAGTCTGAGCCACTTATCTCTGTTATGGGTCCACCATGGGGGCAGCAGTATATTGACATGCCTCTGAGCCTCCATACTCCTGTACATCTTAATAAGAAATAAGTGTATCCCACTATTGATAGTTCAATGCAGTACCTTTAAGAAACTCTTAAACCATATGCTGTTTCACATTTCAGTAATACCTGCAGCTGGGACCATGCAAAAGTTAAGCCTCACTTCCACAAGTCTCATCTGCAATGCATATCAGGCATTGCAGTGCTACAACATGGTCTTCTATTGCTTTTGCCTGCAACTGTGGTTTGCAGGAGTGACCTGGTTTCTCACAAACTTGAAACTAGCATGGGTGTGGGTGAGACTTGTCAAGTTTTACAGATAAGGTGTTTGGATTTGAAAGTGTGGGGTTGTACTGGCTCATCTTGGAGGTCACTCAGAGTGTAATGAGTCAGGACTTTTCCAGTCTTCCAGACGTAAGAAGGGTATGTCTCTAGAAATAGTTGTAATTTAAGGGTAAAATAAGAACAAGTCAGACTAAAAAGAGCAGCCAAAATCTGTTTTACCCATGTGTTTGCCTTTAAGTATACAGCATTCTTAAGAGGTCATGTCTTTTTAAGCATCATTTCTCTTCGGGTAAAATTATCACTGTCACATTTGATTGACTCGGCACCATCCTCAAATAGAAGTCACATGTCATAATGAATACATTTAATTAACACTGTCCCCGCATATGTATAGATACTGCAGCCTCTAATTAAGGTTGAAGCAATGTCAGACAAAGCACTCAGCAGGTGGGATTCCTGGTCATTTTTATAGCTGTAAATATAATTAATACTGCATTTTTTAAGATTATGGCTTTAATTTACATTAAATATGTTTTGCATTCACTGAAGTATATATACTTTCATTTGGGTACACTATGTGCATCATCCAAATTAAACTATTGATTCTGCAGTTTAAGACAGCCCAAATATAAATGGTGCCCTTTTGCAGAGCATCTTGAATAGTGGGCAAAATGCATATATTTGATCAAAGTTTTTGCTTTCTGTTGAAGAAATATGGCTATTATTTTTTTTTTAATGTTTAATTATTTCAGCATAACACAAGAACTAAGTATTAAAATTTAATTTCCCCTACTGAATCATGGTGATAATTAAAACTTAAATGCTATAATACTCTGCTATGTTTAATGCAATAACTTACCTTTCACAATACCATCCTATTACAATCAAAGTAGACCAGAATATCTAGATACATATGTGTATGTAAACACACACACACACACACACACACACACACACACACACACACACACACAAGAATGCAGAGACAGAGAGAAAAAAACAAAAGCATGTAATGCAGAAAAAGCAACAAATATAAATCGATTGAAAATGGCTGAGGAAATACTCTGTTATGATCATGTAAACACATCACATTATTGCATATACAAGAAAACACCTTTGTTTTTGTTCAGCTCCCACAAAATTCAGACTGTTTCATGAAAAAGATAACACCATCCTAGGATGTGCAGTTGTATTCAAGATATATGCAAGCCTAAAAGTATCAAAGGCACAGAGAAATGCATGGATGCACAATTGTGTGAATTAGAGCAGAATGTCTGTTGCACAAATGTAAGCCACGACAACTCAAGGAAAGATTGTTAAATGTGACTGGACCAATCATTAATAACACAAATAAAAATTAATGTATAAAATATACCGTAAAGCATACCCAAGCCAAGAATATTAGAAAATTTGATGGGATCTAGAAAACAAGTCACTCTAATTGAAGGATGCTTCATCAAAGACTATTTCAACAAATTTCACAAAGCAAGAAAGGAGATTTGTTCAGATTTGATTTAATTTTTACGTATTTGGTTAGCTATGGTGCAGTATTTGTACAAGCATCTACAGTCTAGACTGTGTAGACTTCAGGCTGGGGTAATCTTGGGTTGAGGGCCAGGCCACTGTTTAGGTTTGGTATTAGGATTTGTTTTAGAGCTAGCTTAGATTCTTATATTAGAGGTCAGTTGGATGCAAGGTGTTTGCAATTATGCATGAGCTTGCTTTTCTCTTCATTGTCATTGGATCTTTTGGAATTGACTTTTGTTTCTGTTTCATTTTAAACATTTATCATGAATAATAATATTTTCTTTGGTGTGACCACATGAAATGAATGACTGTAAATTAAGCAAGACTATCAAGTTCATTGCTAAAAGATACATATGTCAATGCCAAAGGTCCCTTCGCGACAAAAATAATTAGTATTTTTGCATTAAAAACCTTGTTAGCATAGAAAAATTCAGCAGGAGATTAAGAAATTACAGACACCATGTCTGTCATTTGGTCCAATGAAGCAAGGCTATTATAAATTAGGTGACAAATGAATGGAAATTAGTAACAATTATGAGACTACCTTTACCAGTGAAAAGCATGTTGATTGCATTAGTGCTTTCCAATACTTTTATAGGGTATAGGTTCATAGGTAAGCACAAAGCTAGCTGCCCTTGTGAACCACTTTAAGCATAGCCAATTTCTTATTTTATGCTCGAATTAAGCTACACCATTTGGTTAGAGATTGGCCCTTCCCATCCCATGGTCAATAATTATATATTACCCCTAATGATAATAACTGGGATTATACCATATATAATATGAAGGAACCCATGCACGGGATAAAGCATTTAGGAATGTTTCCATCTATTACTAGTACAGGAAGCAGTCCTGGGGTAAATTTTCAGTTCCCTATTACATGATCAAAACCTTAGGTTATCGAACACCTAAAGGTCGATCACAAAATGTCTAAGTCTGAAAATTGTGAATGGACATTTCCACACAGGGAAATGAGTCATTTGGCCGTTACGTGGATTTTGTTCTTTCTCCGCTGTAAAGCAATCTCAGAGTTGGTATATATAGTTGGGGGGTGTGAGGGGGTGAAGCTCCCCACTTTATTTCTGATTATAACATTTTTTTAATTTGGCCAATAGCATTGTTTCCCTGTGTCGAAATGGCCTTTTTCAATATTAATGGTTCGATATTTTGTGATCGACCTTTAGGTGTTCGATAACCTAAGGTTTCAATCATGTAATATAGACCCAAATTTTCGGTTTCCCATCCATAAGTCCAAATTGTGTTTGAATATGGACAGGGATGTTTAATGTGGCTGGGGATTCTTTTCCTAAGCATCTTCTGCAAGATATTTCTGTCTCTCCAAACAGTTCTGTTCATGTTGCAGAAGAAGTTTAGATCCCTAGACCTAGTATTTCTGATGCTATTTGACTTGCTGATGTGCAGTAAATCCATCAGTACTAGGTTGGAGGATGCCTTGTATGCCAGACACAGGTCATCTTTTAGACATATGTAGGATACTGAGTATAGTGACAGGGCTTTGAGACGGTCCATATAGAACATGTTGTTTAGACCTTGTATCCTTTTACTAAGGTATATCTGTGGGCATTCCAGTTGTATCTGTCTGGACAGATACATGCCAAGGGGGTTTTATACTCAATGATTGGCCTAATGAAGGTTCAGTAAAGGGGGGCAATGACATCCCTAGATCTGAACACGATTCCTTTGTTTATAAGCTGTGCGATATAGAAGGACTTTCTTACAGCAATGGACTCATGTTGCCCAAAAGTTAAGTCACTGTCCAAAATTTGCCATTTTGCCCCAAATGTTTAACATTTTTTTTCTGTTACTCTTCCTCATGGATGAAAGTCCCAACAATGTCTTATCTTGTTCAGAACATGTGTTTATAAGGTGAAAGAAGGGTCTCCTTTTACATAATAAAAATACTCATTTTGGCGGATCTGAAATATTACAGCTATTATCTGAACTACATAATCTCTAAGTCTGGCTAAGTAAGCTGTGAGCTAAAAATATTGAAAATGACAAAAGTTTCAAGCCCTTAAATAACTAAATGTTTGCCAGAACATTGCTGATTTGAAAAATGTTTTAGTTTGGCAAATAAATATAACTGTAAGTATAAGCTAAATGTCCATCACACAATCAAAATGCCAAAACCAAACTGCAAACCAAAATACCAACACAAGAATTTCAGTCAGTAGATGGAACATTTCCCCATATCTGCAAGTGCCATCATCATATACCTGACAATCGAAATTTAGATTTCTAAATGCATGAAAACACTAAAGCTCAACCATCTTAACAATCAGACGACGGATGAACAATACTAAAATGTAAAAACAATTGTTCGGGTTTTCCATGTGAGTAATGTCACCCAAAACTCTCTTGGGGGGAGGCAAGTCCTTTTCCCTCCAAGTTTGTGTGATCTTTGAATTGTGAAAAAAAAAATGAAAATAGAATGGTTGCACTTTTATTTGCCAGGCATGCAAAAGTTAATTTTTGAAACATCGACTTCAAGCATACCATTGTGTTTTTTAACAGGATTATCTTGGCATGTTTTTACCTACTGTACTGAAGGAGTGGCATTTTCCAAATTCTTCTCAAAAAAGCTGATGTCATGCACTCATTACTAAATTACCTTTCAGCACACATTTTATTAGTGGTACAGCTCATATTATGTAGTCCTGTTTTATTTATTTATGTATGTAATTATTTGGAGAGGTCAGTGGAAGAGATGACAAATGCCATTTTTTTCAGCCATGGCCTAGTTGCAGTAGAATAAATCAACCATAGATCTTACATTTATAACAAATAATCATAGCAGAGTAATCAGATTCAATATACTTTAGCTGACAGCATGCATTTGTTCACAGTGTTACATTAGCGTAACTAATGCAGGATAAACGACCCAAAAGCACTGTTTTGAGGAGAAGCAAAGCACCGGACAGCTATAGGTACAAGTCCAAGTTTTATTGAATGAACCACACACAAAACGTAAAATGTTGCACAACACAACGAACAATGGGAAACAAATTTTATTTTTGACAGTATTTATAAAGATTGTTGGTGTTTATACAAACGTTACCTAGATGATATATTTATATTATGGAAAGACACTAAATAACTAGTGTCACATCTAAATAGTCTATTTTATAAAAAACAATTTCATGGGTAAATTTTAAAGAAATAGGTAGTGTTGTCGATGTAGTGTATAAATTCATCTAACCTTTCTTTCGTGTCTTTCCATAATATAAATATATCATCTAGGTAACATTTGTATAAACACCAACAATCTTTATAAATACTGTCAAAAATAAAATTTGTTTCCCATTGTTCGTTGTGTTGTGCAGCGTTTTACGTTTTGTGTGTGGTTCTTTCAATAAAACTTGAACTTGTACCTATAGCTGTCCGGTGCTTTGCTTCTCCTCAAAACAGTGCTTTTGGGTCGTTTACTTGTTGGTTGGTTTGCAGTGTTCTTCTGGACTTTGGTTAACGCAGGATAAAATATTTATACAGCAGTAGAGGCAACTCTTACAATCTATGGCTGCCACTTTACATAAAAACCTACTGCTGCTTAATAAAAAACAATACTGTATGAGAATACTTCTGTTTGCAAATGTAGCTAAAAGACTGATGATGTATATGTTAAGGAAGCAGTCGGTAATAATTCATTTATCAGTCTTATTTAATTTAACCATTTCACAGAATACAAAAACATTGCTATAAAAGAAGGTGGTGAAAAGTACAACACAATGTTCAAATGGGCATTTATGCTTAGACGAGCCAATCAGTTAATGATACAGAGGTCAATTTAAATTATAGTAGGTGGTCTAGAAGGAAATAGGTCTAATATAAGATATGTAGTTTGAAGTTGCAGACACTTAAATTACATTGTAGTTTGGAAATAAGAAAGTAATTAAATCAGTCTAGGTAATTAAAATGCTTTGCAGATTTGGGTGCTGTAAAGAAGATGATGCTATTCTGCATCACAGTTTATACTCCGCTCATTAAAGAACAACCAGAGTTAGGATTAGAGGTAGTAAAAATATAATGTGATGGTGAATGTGGGCTGAAAAGTTCAATGGAATAACAATGTCATAAGTAGAGCATGGATATGGTTTGGATAAGAGAAGGACAAATTGCAAACCTAACTTCTGGCGAATGGCAACATCATCAGTTTGTTAAGTGTCTAAGGTTAGCATCAAAAGGTTTTAAAAGCCTGTAGCTAGAAGCAAGCACAGGCTGGACCTTAGTCTTTAATGCTCTAATGTGGAGGGAAAGTTTAGGGAGCAATCAAGTAATATTCCTGGGTATCTGTAAAACAATGCCATTAACAGTGGTTCTACTGTGCAAGTCAAAACATTCCATTTTGTGAGACCTTGTTTCTCTTTTCGTGTGTTATAAGCAACAAAGTATCTGCTTTAGTAAGTTTGTGTCTTGTTCTCCATTTCAGAACTGAAGAAAACAGGATAAGAGGCAATTACTTAATGATTACTTTAATAGATACAGCAATGGTACTGCATACACAGATGATAGTGTAAAAAGTGACTGTGTTAATAAACATGATGAAATGGAGAAGTCTCCAAATTAAGTTGTATGTTAAGCCTTGTAAGAGCTGAAATGAGGGGGAGTTTTTTGAGGGTAGCATCATTAGTACTGAGTGAGAGTTTGTTATGAACTAGGCCTCTGCTGAATTTACATTGATGGTAGTTTTTGAACCAGGAAGTTGCTGCAGCATCCAGATCTTGAGCTTTCAGTTCATTCACCTTTAGAATGTGTATGTTTGTGAGAGAGAGAAAACCAAAGGTGCTACCTATATCAGTGAGAACCAGTAAGCTGTATGGCAGCCATGTTATTAAAAATATAACTGGCCAGACAGATTGTTGGGTGACAGGGCAAGAGAGAAAAAGAGAGATGTGAGAAGAGTATAGCATTGATGATACATCCCCATAGAATCCATGCTGGATGACACACAAGAAACCATTGGCACTCAGGAAATTTGTCAGCTGACTTCAAAAATAAAATCTGTAGTGTATTATATAAAGGAGTGATCAGTAACATAGAAACAGCATTTACAAATAATGCAGTGGATTCTTTTTAGAGATTAAATCAATTCTGATAGTTTTCTCTGCAGATGACACCTTACCAGAGCATATACAGATGGGCTAGAGATAGAGACTAGAGTAACAGGATCAGAGGAAGTTACTAGGTTATTAGTCCTGAGGCCCTTACAAGCCTAGCCAAGAATTTAGACCACGTTCGAACAAGTCAGTACCCTATGCTGCTATTCAGCAGGCAAACCGGTGGAATCCCATGGGTGTATTTTCTGTCCCCCAACCAGTTATCCAGGCTGCACTTAAAAAGAGTTAATGAGGTACTCTGCTTGACATGAAGAGGGAGTCTATTCTACAGACAGGGGAGCCTCTGAGATACAAATCTGTCCCGCCATCAAGTCCTATTGATGACACAGACCAGGTTGAGGTTGCTTGTGCAGGTTACTCAAGTGAAGCTTGACTTGTGGATATGCAGCAGTCCCATCAAGGCGGGGTCTAAGATTGCTTTGTATGCCAGACAGAGGTCACCTCTGAGGAGTCTGTAGGAGACTGAGTAGAGGGACAGGGCCTTTAGCCTATCTGTGTAGGGTAGATGTTTGAGACCCTGGATTCTCCTGTTGAGGAACCTCTGTGGTCTCACCAATTCTGCATGTGCTTTTTGAGGTACATACCAAAAGGGGCATTGTACTCAACAATGGGTCTTATAAGGGAAGAATACTGGGATGTTATGAACATCTTGTCCCTGGATAAGATACCCTTATTAATGAGGTGGGCCATGTAGAAAGCCTTCTGTGCAACGGAGGCAATATGGTGGTCAAAAGTCAGTTTGCTATCAATCTGGTTGCCCAAGTCCCTCATGACTGATTGCATGCTTAGGACCTTATTATCAGTGTGATAATTTGTGGGGACATCGCTCTCCCCAAAGGGATGATGATGCATTTTTTGGCATTCAGTTTGAAGCCATGTTTCCAGCACTAGTCATTTGTTTGGGTGAGACCCTCTTGGAGGATGTCCACATCACTAGGGAAATCTGCAAACTTGGTCAGCCATATCCCACTGGTTTTGGCCTGCACCTCAGAAAAGTATATCCCAGACAGCAGAGGTCCCAAGACCAATCCCTCTGGAACACCACTCATTATGGGGCTACTGCTTGAGGTGGCTTCCCCTATTTTGACTACGTGGGTTCTACCAGTTTACGACCCATCTGGTAACATATGGATTGATGCTAGGTTGAGAGAGTTATCTATTATACCTGAGTGGGGAATTGTATCAAAGGCTTTGGCCAGGTCAAGACAGGTGGTGTGCACCATCTTCCCCTTTTCCATGGCCTTGTTGACTGTCTCAAAGAAGTCAACCAAATTTAACAGGCATGACTTTCCCTTGACAAAGCCAAACTATGTGGGATTGAGTGTCTGGATGTTGCCAATGCCCTTGTTAATTAGGTCCATGATAATCGGTCCATGGCCTTGCAGATCAGGCTAGTTAGGCTGATGGGTCTATAATTTTCTGGATTGGTGGATGCTCCACCTTTGTGCAAAGGAATGACAGTGGCTATCCTCCACTCAACTGGGGTGAAGCTGGTACTCAGGCTTTGGTTGAATAGGGTGCCTAATGGTGCTGCAAGTTCCTGCCCGAGTTAATGTAGGATGCAGTCTGAGATGTTATCGGGTCTCATGGAGGCTGTATTTTTTTCCTTTGAGAGGGCAGTGATGACTTGCTCCCTAGAAAAAAGGGGAGGGGAGCAGGTACTGGGGATGTCCTGTTTTACTGATGGGAGGGACAGACGGGTGAAGTTTTCAATGAACCTGTCTGCCAGCAGGTTGGCTATATCTACAGTGTTTGTCTATGTGGTGTGTTCTTGACTAACAGTTCTGAGCAGATCTGGATGCTTTCCTTGAGATTGCGGACATATGCGAAGAAGGCCTTATGACTGTCTTTAGCAGATATGGCCAGTTTGGTCTCAAAGTTTGCTTTGGAGGATTTCACTAGTGCTCTTATTTGCTTGCTCAGGCTAAGGAGACATTGCTTCCAATTAGGCACCTACTCCTTCTTGGTCCTGGACAGCAATTTTTTTTCCTTTTATTATAGAGGTTATTTATTCCAGATATACACCACACAGGTTTACTCTTCCTTGAGGAGGATGATTTCATCCTGTCGGGTATTCCTGATTCCATCCAGCTATCTAAATGCTCATATAGTACTTTGGTGTAGGTTTGGACATTTGTGCCAGTTCCCATGGAGGGGAAGGGGGCTGTGAATCTGTTTATACCTTCCCTCAGGATGTTGTAATCAACTTTGGAGAAGTTTTTGTGTTTGACCCTAGCTGGGGGGTGGATATGGTGCTTCGAAAGTGACCGCTGTGTGGTCAGATCTTCCCAGGAATTATGACACTGGATGCTATAGTGGTTACTCATATTGGTTAATACCAAGTCCAAGATATTTTCACCTCTTCCTGGCGTATCGACCAACTGGTCCAAGGCATTTGCATTGATCATATCAAGGAAACTCTGGGCATTTGTATTTTGGCATGAGAACTTCTTCTAATTTACTGTTGGATAGTTAAAGTCACCTGGGATCAGGGTAAAGGGTTGAATCTTGATAGATTTGAAGAGGTTCATATAGGTGGAGTGGGCATCTTGAGTCAAAGCTGGAGGCCTACAGCTAGCTGTGATTTGAATAGGGGTCTTGTCAATTGTTAACTGCACCTGGAGTGTTTCCTGTGTGTCATATTGTTTGACCAGCCTGGAGGTGTCTATGTCTTTTATATATATTGCAACTCGACCTCCTTTCACTTTACTGACCACAGTTTGGGGTCTGAATGTATGATAGGATGAGTAACCTGGTGTGGCTGGTTTCTGTGACTGCACAAATGTCAGCATCTTCCAGGGTTAAGAATGCTTGCAAAGAGTGCAGTTTCATGTTTAGACTATTAGCATTTAGCAAAATGACCTTTAATTTACGTTTTGATGAAATTTTCATGTTGGCAGTTTTGACCTCATGGCATTGCCTAAAAAAAGGCACTATGGGGGTGGCAAGAGCCTTTGCCAGGAGCCAGAAGCCCAAGGGAGATAGATGCAGGCCATCTCTGACAAAGCATCATGGTTTGTCAATCATGTCATCCCAAGCTGTCAGGTACTGAATCCCCTTGGAATGACACCAGAAACTAAATCAATTGTTAAAGTCAATCATTTTATGTTTATATTGAGGCATATGGACTATGACAGTGTCATAACAGTATCTGTTGACATACTTGAGTGCATGGGTGACATGGCAGATTCTGGCACCCGACAAACAACTAACCGTGACTTTCTCCTTATCCAGCCTGGTGAGACCCACATCTGTGTGTCTCACAATGCAGTCTCCTATGTTGGGTTTATGTTTAGGCCTTAGTGGCTGTGAGACATAGGTGTGTGGACTATGTTTGGGGTGTGGGGTGGTGAGCAGTGGAGTTCACGTGTGTTTTTACCTTGGAGGTCTCTTTTGTTTGGGTATGTTTTTGTTGAGGACCTCCGCGTATGTGGGAGGGGGTGTTATGTAGGTGTGGGTGCTGTTTGAGGTGTGGTGTTTGTGTTGCCAACCTTTTCAGTGCCAGATATACTGGTTTGTGGGGAGACAGCAATGACACTAGGTGCTTGATGTATTTGCATCTCTCACAAATTGTGTTCCTAGGTGGTAGTAGTAGAGGGGTGTCCGTGTACATGAGGCAGTTTCTACACTGTCTCAGGATGCCCATATCAACCAGATTGGCAGGAGAAAATGTAGAACATTGTCCATTTATATTTGTTACAAACTAAGTAAGAGAGGCCAGAGAGAGCTAAAAGGGTAAAGGGTGGAAGGTCTAAGAGTAGTACTACTAGGTGATCACACAAGTGCTACTAAGGAAAAATTTGTAGCTGGAATAACCATGCAACTGAAGCTCTGGATGCAGCAAGCCTGTATCTAGACTAGGCTACTCAATTTAAATAAAAGTGCAGTACACTAAAATACATTTTGTGAATCCTCCATCAGCACCCTTCTTTCCTGACAAAAAGGTGACTTATAGGAGTTTGGCCATGGTTTCCAAGTTGATATGGTGGAAATAGAAGGGGAGAGGGGTTGAATGGAAAGAAATGCATTGCTTCTGGTGAGTCTGTGTTAAAGAATGTGCTGGATACAGGTCAGTTAATTCCCATAAAAAGTAGCAAAGGTATATGCAATTACCTTGGGACATCTGTTTTCAGATGTAGACCACTGCTTTAGATATTCCAGTCATGAGGCTGATCTCATTCCATCAGTTTCTAGGGTTTCCTAGGTTCAGCATCAGTTTTGCATTCAAATATGCTGCTTTGACTTTGGAAATAAGATGCTTACATTATTTTCTGAAATTATAAAGTGTTATCCATGGATGTCATCTTCAATATCTGTTTCCCAAACATTAAAATCAGACAACTTAAGTCCAACACTGAAATTCTCATATAATGCTGCTATATGAAATGGGAAGCAGCTGTTTTGCTGTACTAATCACTGCTGTTGTTGTTGTTTAGTGGTTCTTGAATATGTTTACTTCTCTGTTCCTTGATTTTTTTTTTTGCTAACTTTAGCAGCACATGCTAGAAAATTTCATGGCCAATGCATAACCGGTTTTGGATGTGGGGAGAAAAGTACATTTGTGTAACACCCTTCCACCTTTTTTGAAGGTATTTTTTATTTGACCTTTAGGTATGGGAGAGGCTGCGTAGTTATCTCAACTATTTAAAATGAAGAGTGACACTCCTTCAGTATATTAATCCTGTATGCGTCGGATTTATGTATGGTTAGTGATAATTGCTCTACTTTATACTTTGATGTTACCAGTTCAGTAGCTGCTTCCATATTCTTTAGGACAACAATGCCATTATATTTTTTTATTTTTGTACCTAGGAACAAAGTAATGACAGTAAGCATTTGGTTTACAAGTCAGGTCAGTTACTGTCAGCTTTAATTGAAAGACAGTGTTATGTAGACTGATTTAAGACAATATGATTAAATTATTTAGCTTATTATATCAGATTAGAAAATAGCTGTGTTTAATTTTTGAGCTTTGGTACAGCTTGTGTTAGAGGAAAATACCATAAAGTAGGGGTTAATTTTCTATTTCTGTACTTTATGGTTATTATTTAATTCTGGTTGGAACATGCTGACCTTACCACACATGTGATAGGAATGCACACATACAAAGGCTGATATGCCCACCTGTCTAGGTTACCATGCAGGAGGTTCAATATACATGACACATCTGTCCACTCTATGTGCTAGTTTTTTTTAATTTATGCAGTGTAAGTAATGAATAAAATACAGCAGGAAATATCTACACAAATAATATTTACTTGTGTTAATTGTATTCATGCATAGTTGTGATTTGGAGAATTAATATATTTCAGTGGGATTACATTTGTATAAGGTGATGAGGGGAAGAAGAGAGAGAGAAAATAAAATACATCAAGAAATAAAGGTCTTGCAAAAAGTTCTATAGGTTCATAGGTTAACTGCCCTTGTGGGTCATTTTAAGCCTAGCCAGTTACCCCCTGTAAGACTCAACCCTTGCACTTTGTGTTTGTAACATTAATACCTTAATCATTATGCCAACCTACCATTAAGGAGGATTCTGAGTCGAAGAAATCTGTATGTAAACCATGTATAAAGAATTAAGTAGACAGAATGTGAGCTGATGGTAGATACAGAAAACAAAACATTCTGACAAGAGGTGAGAAAATGGAAAAAGAGATGTACTGCATCAGCAGAATTAGAAGGAGAAATTAGGAGAGGTAACTGGCAAGATGACATAGGAGGGTACTAACTATATTACTCAAACATAAAGCATCCCTACAACTTAACATAGTAACCCTCCCACCATACCCATTACCCACAGAGCACAATCATAATGTTTCCCTTATAAACAAACACATTCAAAAACTGAGAAAACTAATAATCTCATGCATATCAAAACTAGCCCTAAGTGGAGATATCCACCCCAACCCTGGCCCTACTATCTCCAACCCCAATCCTCATAATCAGACTAGAAACCACATCTTCTCCCATATTACAGCCAATAGAAATCCAAGTGACTTCCTTCTACTAAGCCTAAATATTAGAAGTATATCCAACAAAGTCCATGAACTCCATGCCACCATAGACTTGTACTCCCCAGATAGTAATCCTGACAGAAACCTGGCTAAAACCTCACATTACCAGTGAGCAAATACTCCCTACAGGTTACAGCATACTAAGAGTAGACCGACTAAACAAAAAAGGAGGTGGTGTAGCTATAATATTTAAACATCATCTAAACATCCAGATCTTAAAATCATCAGCTCCACAAATAGGCAATGAAGAAATAATATATACCAACCTCAAAATGAACCAAAACAAAACCATCAACATAATTGGATGCTACTTCCCAACTGGCCAAAACATCCCTCCACTAGAAAACCTCCTCAGCTGGTCTACCCACCATCTCCCCCAAGAAACTATCATCTTAGCTGATTTCAATATTGACTGGCAATCCTGTTCTGGCAACAATCCAACCCATCATGTACACCTTCATGGCTTCACCCAACTAGTCCAGTCACCAGCCAGGATAAATAAAAACTCCAGCAAGCACACTACCCTGGACTGGATACTAGTCAGTAAGAGCCCCCAACAGGCTGCTTATCAGAAAGCCTCAGTGATCACTCCCCAACATTCCTACTCAAAAAATACCTATACCAAGCTAAACCTGTCATCTACCATCAAATACGTAAAAAACTAAACTTTAACCCACTCACATTCATCTCATCCCTCAAAGAATGTAACTGGCATCCTCTAAAGTACCTTAGTCTAGATGACGCAGTTGAATTTTTTAATACTACCTTCCTGAACATCCTTAATTACCATGCCCCCATAAGATTTTCCAGAACCAAAGCACAACCCTCCCCATGGCTACAGAAAACCACTAAGTCAGAAATGAAAAACAGGGATAAAGCCTGGGAGCACTGGCGCAAAACCAAAACCCCCTCAGCTAGACAGAAATTCCTAGAACTACACAATAGAGCCAAAAAGCTAATAAAACAGGACAAATTCCAATACTACCAGTCTGCCCTAGACTCCTCACAACACAGCCCCAAACAATTCTGGTCCTCCATAAACTCCATCCTCTACCCAGGTAAAGTCAGTACCCCTCCTCCTAACATCCCTCACTCCTCAGAAAATATTGCTACCTCATTCAACACACACTTCACCAAAACCATACTATCACTAGCTAAACAACACAACCACCCTCCCCTCCAACCCACACCTTCAACTAGTAATTTCCCCACTGCCTTCTCTTTTTCTCCTGTACCTACCTCCAACATAAAAAAACTCTTAACTAAACTTAAACCCACCAAATTAGCAGCAGACAACCTCCCAAGTGAATACCTACAAATCGCAGCTGATGCTCTGGCCTACCCAGTATCCATCTTGATTAACTGATCTCTGTCAGAAAGTTATGTTCCCACACTGTGGAAAGTATCACATATAATTCACCTCCACAAAGGCGGACCCTCCGCAGAACTAACCAATTACCGCCCCATAGCTATTCTCTCTCCACTCTCCAAAATACTAGAGAGATGCATACACTCTCAGGTCTCAGACTACCTACTTACTAACAACCTCCTTTCCAGTACTCAGCATGGTTTCTGACCGAACCATAGCACCACCACTGCCTTACTCTCCTTTACTAACACTATCCTTCAGCATAAAAACAATGGCTATCTCTCCTCTGCTACTTTCCTAGACCTATCTAAAGCATTTGACATGGTCCCACACAAACAACTTATCTCTGTCCTCAATAACCTGTCCTTCTCACAATCAGTCACCAACTGGTTTCAGAGTTACCTGTCTGACCGCCAACAATCCATTGTATGGCAGAATGACATATCTCCCCAACTACCTGTCTCCATAGGGGTTCCCCAAGGATCCATCCTTGGACCCCTACTCTTCTCTGTTTACACCAATAATCTAGCCTCTGCCACCAAACATGGCACACTCATACAATACGCAGGTGACTCGACCATCATCTGCTCAGCCCAGTCCCTACCCAAACTGCAAAAAGTCACACAGGAAGTCTTTTCCTCTGTTGAAACATGGTTATCCAATGCCCAATTAATACTCAACCCAAACAACTCATCTTCCAACCCACCAAACATACTCAAAACAACTCTCACTTTAACATCACAGCAAAAGACACCACTATATACCCAACTGAACACACCAAATTGCTAGGAGTGGAAATAGACAATAAACTAAAATTTGACATTCACATATCCATGACCATAAAAAAAGTCCACAAAAAACTAGGAGCGTTATACAGAAATAAGTAATTTCTCACCAAAGCAACAAAGATTTCAATAGCAAATTCCCACCTTACCTCCACCCTACTTTATGCTTCTCCAATATATACCAACCTAAGGCAATGTGATCTAAACAAGCTAGAGACCTGCTACAACAAAATCGCCAAATTCGCCACAGGGGCATCCTACCGTAGTCACCACTGGGCTGGCTTGAACTCCCTCACCTCCTTCAGTGGTATCAACTTTCACTTGCCCACAAACTAGTAAACCATCCACTAAATGTCCCATCCCTCCAGAATCTACTCCAACCCTATCGCACCACCAGTCCACTAAGATCCAGCGACAAAAATCACTTGCAAATCACTAAAGCCAATAACTCTGCTGGTGAAGCACTATTCTCTTGTGCCATAGCCAAATTATGGAACTCACTCCCACCCACAATTACCTCCGTACCATCATGCACCCACTTCAAAACTTTACTAAAAGTGCACCTAAAAACATGCTGGCTATGCCCATGCAACTCCCACTCAAATATCATCCACCCCATCCAACCACTACCTTTCTCTCCGATCCACTAACTACCTTGATTATAGCAAGCTCAGATGCTCATAAGCCTAGTACTTATTATACAGCAGGAACTTCTCATTGTAACATTTGTTAATGTCTGTTATGTACTTCACAGATAAAGATTCTAGTTGTCTACTGATGTACTATGTTCTTCATCTGTAAATATGTTGTAAGTAATTGCTATGTTAAATTGTTAATCACTATGTAATCCAATGTAACTACTGTCTGTTTATTTTACTGTGGAGCTTTTATCCCCGGGCCTCCACTGAAAATGGACCTACGTCCAGTCAGACACTCCCGGTCAACAAATTTAAATAAATAAATAAATAAAGGTTTGTGTAGGAAAGGAATAGTGCTTTAGCAGGATGGGGAGGAGTTGGGAATGGGGATAAAGTGGCGTGTAAAGAGTAACGTTAAGAGTGGAGGGCAGGGGTTGTGAAAATTGTGGAGATGAACATGAGTCCAGCTATGGAAAATATAAACATAAATAGAATTAGGTGTAAACCAGAAGAAAGGTGTATATAATAATGACATGGAAGTAACAAAGAACAGGAATGAAGGGTGGAGGGTGCAATGGATGTAAGGTATAATGGCATGTAAGGCAGTACTGAGAAGTTATGCCCAAAGGGGTGCTAAGGACAAGTAGGAGAAGTTTAAATGCAGGAAAGCTTCTCATTTCATTTGTAGGACAGCGGCAGACTAGGCAATTATCACTGGTTCAAATACAGGCAGCCAACATTTCAGGGTTTCAGCAGCCCCACTGTTATAATCATGGACCTGGATCTGGAAGGAAATCATACAAGGAGGCAATGTCATGAACTTGACACTTGTGCAAAACAGGTTTCTAACTGATGTGCACTTTTGCACACATTTACCTATGCTGAAGGAAGAAACTGCTTGATAACTGACTGTAGTTTCTACTACTCAAAACATATCTTACCTTACCAAAAGGACCATCAAATCTAACAACACTATTAAAACAGATATCAAAAGAGAAGAATATCTAAATGCAGGAGGTGGCATTTTTGTGAGTTAAAGGACATCATTTCTCATCAAGTTCAAGAAGAGCTCATCTTGCATCTTTCTACAGGGAAGTGTCCATAATGGCACTTTAAAGGGATGGGCAGACAAACTGGAAGTTTTGTCCGTACAGGTTGCCTACAAGGAGCAGCATCAGACTTTAAGACAGTGATGGGCAGACAAACTGGAAGTTTTGTCAGTACATGTCACCTACAAGGAGCCGCATCAGACCTGGAGACAGTGATGGGCAGACAAACTGGAAGTTTTGTCCATACAGGTCACCTACAAGGAGCAGCATCAGACCTGGAGACAGTGATGGGCAGACAAACTGGAAGTTTTGTCCATACAGGTCACCTACAAGGAGCAGCATCAGACCTGGAGACAGTGATGGGCAGACAAACTGGAAGTTTTGTCCATACAGGTCACCTACAAGGAGCAGCATCAGACTTTGAGAAGGGAACATCTTTCAGAGTAACAGATTTACTTATCAGAATACAGGAATGATAAGTTAGTGAGGCAAAGAAGTCAAAAATAGATTAGCTGCTGTTCCTTAAACACTAATTAAATAGCACAGTTATAACTAGGGGGCAAATTAGGGGACATAAAAGTTAACAAAAGAGGAAGTGATGAAAAGTGATAACACTGTTTAGGGGTGGAAACGAAGTACAAAATTACTGCAACACTGTATGTTTGGTTTCCAAGTGGATCTGGCAATTTTCTAATCACTTTATCATACTAAAAGTCCTTTGTCACCTTTGTAAACAAGACCAGAAGTGAACAGATTTTACAATAAATCAAAGACTATATAAAGAAATACACAAATTAAAGAAGGCAAATTACATAAATGAAGCTGACAAGCTAGATGTTTGAAAGGAGTGTCATAATGTACTGTTTGGTAAATGATCTGTGCCATAACTAGGTCATACAAGATAAAGAGCCATGGACTTTAAAAGGACAGATCTTCATATGTAAACCGATGTCCCAATGATTTCTCTGTGAGGGAACTGTAGTTCAAAAAAACACACAATTCACAAAGCTAAAATGGGCAGCAGTGAAGTGTAACATGTTCATAATACATACATGAAAAAAGGAAGAGGAAATAAACCTGCCATGAAGACTCTCCAAAGAGATAAGTACAACTGGAAGGGGAAACTTAACATTCATGAACTATAAAAAATAGACAAAGTAAAGTAATGAGGACTGTATAGACACAGTTGGGAAAACAACTCCTGCAGAAACAATTATTTATAAGGTTTCTAACTGTAAAAGTAAATAGCAGAGATAGTGTTAGGATAGCAAGGTAATATTGCACTGGGTGGGGAACAGGAAAATCAGGCTTCCTGTACACATCCCTTTGTTCAATATTTATACAGGAAGAGAAAGGTGCAGACCTACAGAAATATAACAGAAACATTACAGGAAATGAGATAATGTCAGTCCATTATCAGAGGAGAAACGTGTAGTAATGAATGTGCCCATGACAGCACGACTATATGAATTATATTCAGGGAACTGAGGAGCATGCAGATGCTTCATTTAACTTAACTACTCATTACAAATACGTGGTTCTAAAAAAGATGGTTGTGGGATGAGGTGAATGAAGATTTAGCACAAAAAGACAAGAGCAGAGACTAATCACCTCAGACGTGAAGGCAGTTGAGGAAAAAAGTACAAGCTTAACTGAATTAAACAGTTTTGGTTTAACCTAAAACCAGATTCCGCATTTATTTATTTATTCAGTCAGAGTCAGTGCCTTAACAATCTCCATATTCACCTTTAATGTCAGAAGTTTGGAAGAATGTGAGCTAAAGACCTGAAGCAGACATATATGATACATTCTAATATGCAGGGGAACAATATATACGATTCTAAATAATACTCCCAATAGTACAAAAAAATATTTATGTATGATGTATGGAAATATTAAATAATACTTAACATTCTGGAGTAACAATATACCTCTCAGAGCAAGAAATCTGGACAAAGCCAGAAATAATGGGGGGGCAAAGGCCCCAAAATAAGGACAGATTTTAAATATTGTTCTTATAAACTTACAAGGTTGCTAGAATGACAGGTTTTGCCTTATTATGTATTTTCTGAAGGATATGAAGTGAGAAACTCAAATATCTGTCATTATTTAGTATTATTTAGGGACTTCAATCCTCAGTGTTTTACCAGAAAATCATAAATGTTATCAGAAACAGACCAAAAATATGAAGCAAAAATCTGGACATTCTACCAAAATCTGGACAGTTGACAGGTATGAGTAACAGGCATTCCTGGGCTCCCAGGTCAGATTTATATTTGCTGTAAATGTTATCGTGTGTCACACATGAAAAGGAGATCAATAACGTAGTAATATTAACAGATTACAGAAACAAACCTGAAAAGCAGGATTAGTGCCTTAGTTAGCACTCAGCATTTTCAGAAGGAATGTTCTGGAATTACAGATTGCTTTTGCCTATCTCTGTTTGTTTTACAGAAATGGCTATGTCTTCAAAACGGTTCATATCCTCATACAATTTTCTGCACAGGGTACTGGCATAATTATCTGTGAAACAGCCTTGGATGGTGCTCCCACTCTCAAAGGTAACAGAGCATCTTTATCTTGAATTTTAATGCTATAAACATATAAAAATAAACTATTATACTTCCATATAAAACATGTATTCTCTTTTTCCCTAGGATCAGCTCTGAGCCCTTTCTTATTTGCAATGGTGATGGACAGGCTGACAGACGAGATCAGACAGGAGTCCCCGTGGACTATGATATTTGCAGATGGCATTGTGATCTGTAGTGAGAGTAGGGAACATGTGGAGGAGACCCTGGAGAGGTGGAGATATGCTCCAGAGAGAAGAGAAATGAAGGTCAGCAGGACTAAGACAGAATATGTGTGCGAATGAGAGGGAGGATAGAGGAATGGTGAGGATGCAAGGAGTAGAGGTGGCGAAGGTGGATGAGTTTAAATATTTGGGATCAACAGTTCAGAGTAATGGTGAGTGTGGAAGAGAGGTGAAGAAGAGAGTACAGGCAGGATGGAGTGGGTGAAGAAAAGTGTCAGGAGTGATTTGTGACAAACGAGTACCAGTAAGAGTGAAAGAGAAGGTCTACAAGAGGGTAGAGACCAGCTATGTTATATGGGTTGGAGATAGTGGCATTGGCAAAAAGGCAGGAGTCAGAGCTTGATGTGGCAGAGTTGAAGATGTTAAGATTTGTACTGGGTGTGACAAGGATGGACAGGATTAGGAATAAGTATATTAGAGGCTCAGCCCAGGTTGGAAGGTTTGGAGACAAAGCCAGAGAGGCAAGATTACGTTGGTTTGGACATGTGCTGAGGAGGGATGCAGAGTATATTGGAAAAAAGATGGTAAGGAAAAGAGGGAGGTCTAAGATAAGATTTATGGATGTGGTGAGAGAGGACATGCAGGTGGTTGGTGTGACAGAGCAAGATGCAGAGGACAGGAAGAAATGGAAACAGTTGATCTGCTGTGGCAACCCCTAATGGGAGCAGCCGAAAGAAGAAGATTCTCTTTTTCCCTAAAGTCTCCAGTATACTATATGTTTATGTTATGGAAAGTTTTCATATTAGTCTGAAGACAAATGAAAGCTATTATAAACCAAAAGTTCTGCAAACATTGCAATTTGTCAATTTCTCATGGCCATTCTGACCTAAATTTGACCCTAACTATGAATAGCAATATATCTTATTTGTTTTAACACATTATAAAATTTTCCAGATAAGAGAGGTGGGTACTCATCTTTATATAACATACCTTATAAGCAAAAAAACTTTGCTGGCTATCAGACAACAGCATCTCAGACATGTGGCAATTCTGCATGGGTCAAAATTTGTTTCTTCTCTACATACTTAATATGTCAAAAATATAACTTTTTGCAGAAGTATTTGTAGCTATGACTTCATAGGAATACATTAGTGATACGGTTTTCATATAACATGAGTTTGTTGCCTGAAAACAACAAATGTATATTCTTGTTTTAAATGAATGTCAAAAAAGTCCATGAAAGTCTAGTGGTGTTTTCTAGGAATATAGGCCATATATGCCTGAAACTTCTCAGAATGTCATGATCCTTACATACAACATCATCATACATTTGGATGATGATTTTATGAGCCTCACTCTGTTACAATTATGCCTCAATGCTTTGAAACACCCTTCCACTTGAGCTAAAACAAATATACAAACTGAATGCCTATATGACAAAACTGAAACAATACTTGAAGAACTTGTGGTTATGTACATGCTCAACACCAGAATAATATGTTCCACACTCCTTCACAATACTATACTCTACTCTATCTACCAGTACTTTTATACGGGTCTATACTACATTATCGAAGTTTCAAAACTTGGAATCTGATATGGTTGACACCATACACCATATAATCAAAGTCTTGAAACATTGAAAATGGAATAAAACAAAACAACCTACAAAAAGAAACCATTTAAACGCTCTAGGAAGGTGGTCAAGCCCCCAAGCACCCCACGCACCCACCACTACTTAAGTATACCAACTCAGAGATCGCACCACAGTGCAGAAAAGGGAAATCTTCCTTTTCCATGCAGTACAGATATCTCTGTTAAAAGATTAGAAGTTTCAAGACTTCGATCATATGGTGTCGACCATATCAGATTTGAAGTTTTGAAACTTCGATCTTCTGATATAGACCCCCTTACACTATGTTAAATAATAACTTCACACCTCAGTCCCTTCTTTACTATGTCTTCTAATCTATTCCTCTCTCTGCTACGCCTTATTTTCCAACTCCATTTTTTTACAAACAATATCATTATGCTTCTTTGCGTAACGCTTTTATATATATATATATATATATATATATATAGAGAGAGAGAGAGAGAGAGATGTGTGTGTATAACTGTTAGCTACTTATCTACTGAATGTATATGCCTCTGTGAGAAATTGGATTTCAGTTTTAAATGTCTCTGTGAGTAACAGAACTGAGTTTAAAATGTTTCTTTGTACAACAAAACTGCAATTTTTGTGGTAATTTTCTCCAGACTTCTTCTGAAAAGGGACAGTTTTTGCCAAGGCAAACTATCCTGGTCAATGAATGCCAATAAATTAATTAATATACATATACAACTTCTCTGTTTAAGTAAAAGTCCAGTAACCAAAAAAGGCCCCCAAAAATGCAACAGTAACCAAATAATGTCCATGACCTAAGCTAGCAAGATAATATATTCACCACGCTTCACTTACTATGGATGGCATATTTTTGCATAACAAAAATTAGAAACATGATATCATTTTCATTTCTTAGATATTTGGGTTACTATTCAATGTAGAGTTATGACTACTGGACTTCTAAAGAGGGTATCAGAAGCTGATTTTTAAGTTAATTATAAGGAGATCAATATCTCTAGCCCCTATACCTCACAATATACGTTCTCTCACCACAAATATATAAATAGTTATTTATAGGAAAATTATTTGTACAGACATTAGTGTGTTTCAATATCCAGCCATATGATTATCTCTCCAAAACAGCTTTCTGAAATACTGCAGAAGCTGATGAAATACAAAGTAGCAGGCTTACCTTCCCCAGAGGTGAAATGAATGTGACCAGCTTGGAACTTTTTCTCAAGTCCTATTTGTCAAAATCTTAAATTCTCATCAAAGTTTGAATGTATTAACCCCATTAGTACTGATCAGAAAATATTTTGCTCCTGGCACAGCAGATGTCACTGCTTCAATAGCACAAAGCAAACAATTTTATATTTTCATAGATTTATGAAAATACGTTGGATGTATACAAATATAACTTTTGTCTATTCTCACTACTGTAACTATATTCTTGACCCAACAGGCACCATTTCTGATTTATTTTCTCTATGAGATAACTCTTACTTGATTCTAGACTGAAAAGATGTTGAAATTTTCCATGAACCATGTACTACAGGCAACGCAGCAGGATTTGTCTAAATACAATCAAATAAGTAAATAATCAGTGTAAGCCAGTGCTGCTCTCTAAGCACCAATACAGCTTCTGCTTAACTATAAAAGGCCATGGACCAGATTCCAAAAGAGCTGATCTCAGTGTATGTATGCCCAGATTCCAAAATAACTGCTCTCAGTGTAAATGACTTACTTTAGTATAAGGTCTACTTATAAATAGACTTGCTACACGGACTCTATTTCAAAAGACCTGATCTCCACCTACTCTCAGTATAAGTGACCACTTGCACTAATAGCAAGTCTTTTGCAATCAGGCCCCATATCTCAGATCTCTTTCACCAATATGATTTTATAATGAAACTCACATGCAATAACAATGTGGTGTTCAGCCACATAACATAACTAGAGTGCTATTCTCTCCCTTGAGGATTTCAATACAGCACAATACTGACTTTGTCCATAGGAATTTATTTGTTCCAGATGAGTATTTCACTTAAATATGTTGCAAAGTAAAGAAATACTTTTTTGGTGGAACATACTATATCTGATTTACTTGGGACGTAATATGAACTCACTAATGAACTATTTCTTCAATACAAACACACAACAGAATCAATATGACAGAGGCAGTGAAAGCCCATTAAAATAAACAACAATAAAATCAAGTACCTTTGCTATCCCAGTCAAAATAACCAAAAATGTTGTTCTCATTCTTGACAAATATCAAATGTCCTTACTTTGCTAAACTAACACTATTCCTTTACTATTTAACTAGCACACACACACACACACACACACACACACACACAGAGCTAGGAGAAAAATATGATTTTTTTTTTATAGTTTTCAAAACAGGGATTTTTTTTTTTTAACTTAAAATACTTCCTTCTTTCCACCTTTTCAAATGTGTAAAGTGGATCACTGAGGACGTAGCCTGGTGTAAGTGATAACTGTGTGAGTGTTGTCAGTGTGCACCCAGGGGATTGTGTGTGGTTTAAGGCATGCACTGGGATGTGACCAAAGAATATTCCGCTGCTAAAACACTAAAAAGCCTACTGATTAGCTGCGGCGATGGTCTCCTTGTTGCACGTTAACAGGACAACATACAGAAGGCAATTATCAGACAGATTCCATAATGGACTGTGTAAAAAGGCAGTCATAGGCATAATGCTGGATACCATTGTGTCAAGTAAGCGGAATCTGATTTTAAATACACCTTCATAGAGAGCCACCTCGGGAGAGCAGCATGCAGTGATAGTACTCCACCACCTGCTATGAGAGTAGAACTCACAGCCTCCAAACCTTCCAGGGTCACCACATTAATATCTGGCAATGTGTAATAAAATATGATGAAAAAACTTTGATCTGTAAATACGGACAGTCTCTGAGCTTAAAAAGTCCTGCTACAGAATGCTTAGTGCATAAAATATGAACAGAGATGAAAGACGGAAAGAGAAAGAAAAAGACAGAAGAAACAATAACACCAGAACATCAAACTAGAGCCTTCATTTTTCTTGGACTAGTACATTACATACCACATACCATCTTCCCTCTATATATGCTGCAGCAGATGAGTTTAGCAAAACTGTTGAAAGAAAACTGTATATATGTGAGTCCTGCAGTAATTGACCTCCTGCCATTTAACCTTGCTGCATGGAGTTTTCTCACTTTTGGCACCAGAGCAGCTATTGCATTGCATTGAGCTCCATACTTACATATATGTATAGAAGCATAAAGAATCACGTAGCTGTACACTTGCAATGATAAGGACTCGTTTGTGCATTGCATATCATGGTGTAAACAATCCTGGTTCTGTCTTACTGAAGTGTTGCAGACTCCTTAGCATTAGAATTATTGCTTTTCTTTACTCTCTTCAATGTGCAGGACCCACATAAATGGCAGGAATAGAGCTAATTGCCAGTGCTGATGCAAATTATTGAGCTAGAAGCATAGAACAATAGATAGCGGTGAGTCCTAATGCTGTAGCTGTGTGAAAATCCAATAGGTATAGAGTACAGCAAGTAAAAAAATGGGATGTTTTACAATATGACCACATTACAAACCAAGTTAAGGAGACATCGCTAAAATCAAAGCTCAGGACATAAATGTAAGAGCATGTCAAGCTCTCCTTGTGGAATGATTCACGGGCTCTGTTGTCTTAACGCATCTTAGTGACTCAGAACTCTGGTAAGAGACATTAGATTTTCTTAATCAGTGAATCTGCTTGATAAAAATGTCATTATTTAGAGTGCCAAAACTACAACAGAAGTAAGCCCGCTCACCCCCTATGGGCACTAAATTCATTACTTCAAAAACCTGCTTCATCCATGCCTAAGCTTTCTCACCCAGGTCTCAGGTGTGATAAATGGATACAGTGCGACTTCCATTCAGCAACATTTGAAAAAGATTTTTTTTTTCTAATAAGTAACTTTTAACTATTTTAAATGTATTTTTGCATTCCACAATAAGAATGTTTTTGCTTAAACTCTACCTGCAACACAAGATAATGCAGTACTGAACTAAGTATTTCCCAAATACACTATTTTAATTAAAAAAACAATTAAAAAATTAAATAACTAGAGTTGGCAGTTCATACCCAATAGGCATGGCACCTTTGACCATGAATAATGATTCTGCATTGGATCCTGTTTTAGCCACAGGTGGTACATCGGCTACTGTCTGCTGTAAGGGATACAAGTCTTCTGCATCCAGTAAAGTTTTCGGAACTTTCCAGTTTTCAGGTCTTGTGCAGTGATCATATGCATACAGTTTTTGTTCCATAGTAATCTGACTACACAGTGCAAGTATGAAATCATTTCCTTTGTAGTCTTTTAGACTGATGTTTGAAACTGATCTGAGGCAGTGCATTTGAAAATACTCCAGGTTTTGGATGTTGGTTTGCAGGACAGTACCTGTTTCTGCTTCATAAAATACAATACATTTTATGACAGATGGCTATATCTGCTATATTCTTATTTCTGCAGTACACTTTTGCAATTCCTTTATCTATAACCATCTTTCTTTTTTATCAATGAGCACCTCAATTTACTTGATTATATATTTGCTTGCCTAGCTGCCACTCGCATCTACTGTTCCTGCTCAGATTTCTGGTCAAGTTTACAACTATTATCCCCATGTCACATAAAATTAATTATATTTGTAAAATTGTCACCATGTCCCACATGACATTGACTGACTTTATGTATCTGTGTAATATGATGTTTTTCTATATAACATGTCATTTCCAAAATGGTGTTCATTTTTGCAGAGCTTTTAAGCTGGGCCTCAGCTGAAAATAGGAGTGTAAGTCATCTCAGTCTGACTATTCTGGTAAATAACTGCTAAATTAAATAAAATAAATAATTTTGTTTGGATAGTGATGCATTTTTATTTATATAAGCTGATTTTAAGTTATTAAAACCTGTGAGGGCTGTGTCTATATGATTTGCAATGCCAGTTGCATCATTTAGCATCAAATAGATGTGGCTAAGAAATACTTCACATATGTATGGAAAAAGTCTGTATAAGATAAAGCCAAAAAAGTATGAAGACTGTGGCACAGATACTTCATGATACTCCAAGCTTGTTGGTGTTGTGCAAAATATATGCAAATCAGCAACATGACATAAATAATAATGTAACACAGTTAGAGATAAAGACTGTGTGCCAAGGCATCATTCTATACTGCATTATACTGCAATTCCAGAGGTCTACTAACTGTCCAGAAGCCTCTTAACTTCCATATAATCTGCGCTATCACAGCATAGTGAGCTCATGAACTTTACACCTTGCACACCAGACTGAGCTCATTCACAGTACACTATGCACAGCATACACTGCTCTTGCACTATACCATGCACACTCTGCTGAGTTCATGCACAGTACACCATACACAGCACGACAAGTACACCATTCTGAGATCATGCACAGTAAGCCCTGCACACCATACTAAGCTCATGCACAGTAAACCCTGCACACCATACTGAGCTCAGGCACAGTACACCATGAAAAGCATACAGAGGTCATGCACATGAAGTTATATCCCCTAGTGTCATGCATACTTTGACTCATTACAGTATTAAATACACCATTCGGAACACTTTTATATTGTATAAAGCAGTAACTCATCGAGCTCATCTTTTTATTGTACGCGTAACTCTGACATTACAGTTAAAAATTAGAAATGGGTATCTCTGGTTGCATACTTGAAAGCATTGTGGGAGACCCCAAATTTCCATTTAATAAGAGCAACCTAAACAGCTTTGTCACCCCAGCATGAGGTTATGAAGAACACTGTCACACTAACCCTTTGTGATAAAATTTTATTGATAGCATGAGTTTCTTTCGGAATTCACATATTTGCCACCCAACAGAAAAGATCCCGTTGTATGACTAATGTGGTGTATTTAGGATTACATGAATTCCCCATTTTTTGGAAATAACTACCTTCGTTAACTTTATAGTAAATTAACCAAGTATATCAATAAAAGGCATTATACAATATTCAACAGAGGGTACAATGCAATGACCATAGTCTGAAATTCAGAATATTAGAGATATTTGTAAAAGAGGAAACTAAAACTGTTACCAATTCAGACTAGACAGATCATCTTTCCTTTATAGGGGCTAAAAAAAAATTTGATAGGAAGCCTCATTAAAAACCTAGCAATAACAGCTCCAGGGGCAGGAATAACTATAAATTTATTTATATTTCTTGTTAAGTATTTAGATCCATTCTGGGTATCAGCAAAAGTAATATGCTAACAAAGTCACTCCTCATGTTCATATATTTTGCCTTACTTTACATTAACATGTTTATATATGGGAGAGTTCTTTAAATTCTCCAGCATTGCTTTTAATTGTCTAAATTGTTTTAATTGATTAATTGAGCTGCTTATATAAGGGGAGGTCTACTGTGACTTTTATACAAGGATCTGAAGAAGCTGTAATAGTGAAAGCGCTCATCCGTATGTTATAAGTGCACATTCTTGGAATTAAATTTGGAGTTTTGTTCTTACTTCTGCTGTACTCCGCTTCCTTTGTGACTTACATTATATCTACCTCACGGAACTACAGCGTTTGCTTGCTGAGCAGTGGATTTTACTTCACTTTATTTTTTATTCAGTACATTTTTTCTGCTTGCCAGCAAGAGTAAGACTCTTTTCTTGGGTAATGGTGAATCTTGAACTGGATTATGTCCCGAGAAGTGAAGACCGTGGGACTGGAGCATTGCAGGCGTGCTTCCAACAGTATTTAAAAGAAACTGTCAGTGCATCTCTGTTTTTTGAGTCTACGTCGACCTCCGATGATGTCATGATGCCGACCTTGAATTCGGAAAGACTACATGCAGTTTTGGATAGCATGGAGAAGGATTTCATGAGGCTCAAACACTTACAAACACAGCGGATACACTTCCAGTTCTGCCTCGAACAACATATTATTCCACGAGGTTTAAGGGTTCTTAATATGCCAAATCAAGGCAAGGAACATCCAGATTTACTCGCGAAATGGCAACGCCTGAACATTGAGGTGAGTCGCAAGTATTTGCAACTACTAATTGACTTTTCCTCCTGAGGAGGTTAGGTTAACAGATAATATCAGCGCAAACAGCAGGAGCTGTTTAGTAACTTTTCGGATAAGGTGGTTGCACCATTGTTTGAGAACTTGCTAGACTGTGTGCTAGCGTATGAAGGAAAACTTTTACAGCAGAAAAAATACAAAGCCACCAGGGATATTAATGATTTTAAATTGGGCAATGTATTCTTATGGCCCAGAACAGGGCAGGATTCCTCTACAACGTCTCAGATGCATAGGGATCCTTCTACCCCCATGCCTCCTAGGAAAGTAAAGGAATCTACACACTTTAATTTTATCAACAATGTTACAAGTAATAGTGTAACAAACAACATGAATGTGGGTGTTTTATTGAATGGACATAACAGCATTACTCCTGTGGAGATGGACTCTGCCCAAGTTTGTACTGGGGGGGTCACCATCAGTAATGATGCATGTATTTTGGAAGAAATACCACCTGTTGCTGGGACTACCACAGACAATTGTAAAGACTCTGTGGATGTTATTCATATTGTACATCCCAGTACATGTACTAGAAACAACTTATATCCTGAAGTATATGTGGTTAAGAATAGACCTGTTTCTACAAAAGAAGGATCAGAGCCTGTTGTTAAACCTAAGAAAACTACTACTTTGATTCCAGCAAGCTCTCAAGTTTGGATTTGACTTTTCCTCTGCCAGTGCACATGGAGAAAGGTCCTCGCAGACCTCGCTCCATGAGCAGGGGCAGACAGAAGAGGAAATTATCAGGGGATTTTATGCCCCATCAGACTTTAAAGAGAATGTGGAACAAGCGTTAATTTATAATTTGTCCCACATTACTCTAACAGATGATGATACCAGTTTATTAAATAAAGGTTTGAATTTTATTCCTAAAAGCCAGAGCAAATTGACTGATACAATGGTGGACTTAAAACTTTTTTGTAGGAATGTAATGCTCAGATTCATTTATAATGATTCTGAGAAAGAATCAGCACAGAGCAGGAAGTTTGCTTTTAAGAATTTAAGTGATTTTGTACCAACTCACCACCCATTAGTTGAAGCATTCCTTAAGTTAACAGAGGAGGAATTGTATAGTTACTATAATACTCAACTAGGACCCCAAAAACAGAAGAGGTGGGATAACCTGAGCTTTTGGGAACGTCAGTGTCTGAGGAAATTGCAGAATGATCCTACCATTATAATTAGACCAGCCGATAAAGTTGTAGTATTGGATATGTCATTTTATACGGAAGCTATGTCCTCCATGTTACAGGACAGGTTCTATGAACCTACTTCCATGGAACAGGTTCACTCTGTTGTCAGATATATTCATGACACGCTTTATGACATTTTTAGAAGCAATTTAATAAATAAGGAGCTATATGGATACCTTATGATTTATACACCCACTATACCGATTATACAAGGTCTCCCCAAGGTACACAAAGATATGAAGAACCCACCCATGAGACCCATAGTTTCTGGCTGTGGTTGGGTAACTGAACATCTTTCAGTTTTTGTGGAGAAACATCTGAGATGTGTATTGAATGACAATGTTACAGTCTTGAAGGATTCCAAGCAATTTTTGATTGATCTGTATGAATGCTCTAGTTGTACTTTTGTGACTTTTGATATTCAATCCCTATTTACTGTAATACCTAATGATATAGGACTTGATTATGTGTTAAATTATCTGAAAGCACACAGTACTTACACTGCAGTATTGAGAGACCTCATAGTTCATTTTCTAGAACTGGTCTTGGAGAACAACTTATTCATGTTCCAAGACCAGATCTATAAACAGCATGATGGCGTAGCTATGGGCACTCCATGTGCAAATAGCTACGCCAACATGTTCCTTGCATATTGGGAGGAACATGTTGTATTTAAGAATGCACTTTTCTGTGAACATGTGGTGTTCTACAGAAGGTTTGTTGATGACCTTTTTGTTCTTTGGAATGGAACATCAGAACAGCTGGAATCAAAATATTATGAATGATTTAACTACATTCCTTACTTTTACCATGAATTATTCCACACACAGAATTGATTTTTTAGACCTATATATTGAGAGATTAACAGATGATATGATAAATACGGGGGTCTATCGCAAGGCATGTTACTGCAATTCTTTGTTATTGAGGTCTAGTATGCACCCACAATTTGTTTTTAAGAATATAATGAAAGGACAGGCCATTGGAGCCTCGAGATTAAACCCCACTGAACAGGGATTTATCTCAGAATTAGACAATCTGAGAAATAGATTACTGACCCGGGGATACAAGGATAATGAGATTATACCATACATGGAGGAAGCATGTATGTCACACACCACTTCAGGTGCACCATACTTTGGACCCAGGGTCCAAGATCAAACCGTTGGAGATCATATGTTAAATAGATCTATTAAATTTTCTACTCTGTATACTTCTGATCAATATCAGTTAAAGGAAATTATTAGCAAACATTGGGATATTCTCCTGGTTGATGATGACTTGAAACGCATTGTGGGGGAGACACCAAGTTTCCTATTTCGGAATAAGAGCAACCTAAAGCGATTGCTTTGTCACCCCAGACATGATAGGATTATGAAGAACACTGGTCACACTAAACCCTGTGGTCACTGCAACTTCTCTTCATTTATCGATAGCAGTGAGGTGTTTATACACCTGGATTTACACACCATTTTCTCCATCAAGGTAGATGCGGATTGTATGACACCTAATGTGGTGTATTTAGCTACTTGTCAGGCATGCCCGAGTTTCTATGTTGGTAAAACTAACCGGCCGTTAAGGGATAGAATGAGAGAGCATATTTACCACATGAGAAAGGGCAGTTTACACAATGCCTTAGCAAAACATATAACCACCAATGACAATGATCATACTTTCTTGTTCCGGGTCCTAGAGATAATTGTTGTGAATAAGAGGGGTGGTAACACTATGAATCTTACTGAATCTAAGGAGACTGACTGGATCATTCGTTTGAAAGCTGATAGGGGGCATGGGTTGAATGATATAGCCTCTATAAAACCTAAGCTGAGACAACGCAGGCACATAAAATGAACTATTATTTATTTGTATATGTTCTTGATTATGTATTTTATCAATATTAACTTATCAGAATGTTTACTTATATGTTTTTACGTCACTATGCAAGTTTTATATATTTTTGCCTTACTTTACATTAACATGTTTATATATGGGAGAGTTCTTTAAATTCTCCAGCATTGCTTTTAATTGTCTAAATTGTTTAAATTGATTAATTGAGCTGCTTATATAAGGGGAGGTCTACTGTGACTTTTATACAAGGATCTGAAGAAGCTGTAATGGTGAAAGCGCTCATCCGTATGTTATAAGTGCACATTCTTGGAATTAAATTTGGAGTTTTGTTCTTACTTCTGCTGTACTCCGCTTCCTTTGTGACTTACAATACATTTTATGACAGATGGCTATATCTGTTATATTCTTATTTCTGCAGTACACTTTTGCAATTCCTTTATCTATAACCATCTTTCTTTTCTTTCTTTTTTATCAATGAGCACCTCATTTACTTGATTATATATTTGCTTGCCTAGCTGCCACTCACATCTACTGTTCCTGCTCAGACTAGCTCTTTGTATATATATATATATATATATATATATATATATATATATACATACACACACACACACATTTCTGGTCAAGTTTACAACTATTATCCACATGTCACATAAAATTAATTATATTTGTAAAATGGTCACCATGTCCCACATGACTTTGACTGACTTGATGTATCTGTGTAATATGATGTTTTTCTATATAACATGTCATTTCCAAAATGGTGTTCATTTATGCAGAGCTTTTAAGCTGGGCCTCAGCTGAAAATAGGAGTGTAAGTCATCTCAGTCTGACTATTCTGGTAAATAACTGCTAAATTAAATAAAATAAATAATTTTGTTTGGATAGTGATGCATTTTTATTTATATAAGCTGATTTTAAGTTATTAAAACCTGTGAGGGCTGTGTCTATATGATTTGCAATGCCAGTTTTATCATTTAGCATCAAATAGATGTGGCTAAGAAATACTTCACAAGAAATATGTATGGAAAAAGTCTGTATAAGATAAAGCCAAAAAAGTATGAAGAATGTGGCACAGATACTTCATGATACTCCAAGCTTGTTGGTGATGTGCAAAATATATGCAAATCAGCAACATGACATAAATAATAATGTAACACAGTTAGAGATAAAGACTGTGTGCCAAGGGATCATTCTATACTGCATTATACTGCAATTCCAGAGGTCTACTAACTGTCCAGAAGCCTCTTAACTTCCATATAATCTGCGCTATCACAGCATAGTGAGCTCATGAACTTTACACCTTGCACACCAGACTGAGCTCATTCACAGTACACTATGCACAGCATACACTGCTCTTGCACTATACCATGCACACTATAATGAGTTCATGCAAAGTACACCATACACAGCACGACAAGTACACCATTCTGAGATCATGCACAGTAAGCCCTGCACACCAAACTGAGCTCATGTACAGTACACCATGCATACCATATTGAACTCATTCACAGTACACCTTGCACACCATACTGAGCTCATTCACAGTACACCCTCCACACCATACTGAACTCAAATCATGTAAAAATGTGCAATATCGAGCTCATGCTCAGTGCAGCATGCATAGCATGCTAAGCTCATGCACATTACAATATGCACACTGCACATAGCACATGCATAGCCCTCTATGTCCAGCATACTGAGTTTATGCACAGCACACTGTGCACATCCTCAGTACAATGTACACAGCATATGTAGCACATGCTCAGTACAACATGTACATCATGTCAAGCACATGCACACTTGCCATCTATTTAGATGATCAAAGGATAGTTCATTGATAGACATGCAGATCCATTCGGGAATCACATATCTGCCAGTCCAACAGCCAAAGCATCCTCTTCTCTGTGTGTGGTATGGAGGATAAAGGATGACTATGAATCTTACCACATTTACTTAAATACTTACTGTGTTTTGTTAACTTTATATGTAAATTAACCAAGTATATATAATTTTCCACTATCAAACAGACAATATTCAACAGAGGGTACAATGCATAGACCATAGTCTGAAAAGTTCAGAATAAATTATATATGCCACTATACAGAAAATGAACCAACAAACTAAAACTGTAATACCATATTCAGACTAGACAGATCACCTTTCCTTTATATGGTCTACAAAATAAATTGCATATGGAAGCATAATTTGAAGATAACTAGCAATAACAGCTCCACGGGGGCAGGAATAACAGTAAGTTTAAAATAGCATTCGGCCAGCTAAGTGTTAGCACCCTTGTCTGGGCAACTGCAGCAAAGGAAGAGAAATGCTAACCAATCATCTCCTCATGTGCAGTAAAGTAGCCTTCAGTCCATAAGTAGCAGAAGCTGACAAACAAAATATCTTTTTAATGACTTAGCATGAAGTTGGGTTTGGTTAGAAAGCAAGATGTATCACCTAGCCTTTAGTAAAAGAAAACAAGCAAGTAAGTGTGGTAAACTGGGCAACAACAGTGCACAGGTATTGGAAGACAGTAGTAAATGGATTCTACCTAAAGGAAGAGCGACCAGGCATTGCAGCTGGGAACAGTGCAGAAAATGTTTCCAGGACATTTACCAGGCAAAGGTTTGTGGTCACTGCCTTACTGCATATAATAATATCTGCAGCAGCAGTCTATCCAGGTGGATGATAAAAACCGTTAATGTACAGCATCAATGTATGACCGACGAGTTTCAATAAAAAATTGATGGAATAACACTGGACTTTGCAATGATTATCACTGCACTCCTGTAGCACCCTTGAGCA